>NC_050203.1:88254719-88554719 GCF_013141755.1 Anopheles stephensi | reverse complement strand
ATCAGTCAAATCAACAAATATCCTATTATTTGTTGTTATACATTTCGTTCTTGTCATCTGTATAATCTACACTCTAAAGGTTATAAAGTACTTCCTCCATCTACCACCGGATGGTTTTCCGTACATTGTTAATGAGTTTAAAACTTTATTCTTTTTATATATTCTTACTATCATCACCCCTACTATCGTTTCACATTTGACTTTCCTCCCCCTTTTACCCATATCCACGGTCTTGTCTGTTTCTTTGTCTACTGGCACTCTTTGGCCTTTCTTGTCTTTCTGGCGTACGTGTGAGCTCCATTTCGTTGACTCTTACTCTCGAATGCTATACCAAATCTGTATCTGGCATGTAAAACTATACAGTGAGTGTAGTAAAAGGTACAATGATTTACCTTCATGACGACGATTTGATTTTTCTTTCGAATTCGTCCGCTATTAACAAATACGATTACAAGTACGACCCAGCGCTCCTGAAAGTGTTTGTGTATCTGTTTTTGATTAAAAGATTTTTGTTATACACATAATTATTGTTTCCTTCTGGCTTGCGGTCACTCCGTTCATGCCATATCAGTTGCCCTACACTACGGGAGATAATAAAAAAGGCGAATTTTAGGACATTTAGGGGATCTATCGTGCGTGTTGCCCTTCCGTCTAATAATCTGCCCACTAAAATAATGGCAGCTGGCTGAGAGCAGAAACCCGGGCCTTTTTCGTGCCGTGGCAGTTCCGTATTTCATAAGCTCTAAAAAGACAGCGCATGATTTTTCTTTTCGCTGTTTTCAACATCATCGCAACAACCAAACAAACACATACGGAACGGAATCGGAACAGGGGAAAGCAAAATGGAACCTTATTATACGGTACGCGCTAAACGGACACGGGTCGCAGAAGAAGGAAAATGGTGTACTTACAGATTAATGATTAGTCGCTAGCTTTCGTTCGATTTCGGCTCTCCCTCCTCAGTCGTTTCCATCTACTCGCTGCACATCACTGAGACGAAGCTATCTGGCCTGGAGTTGCTGAAGACGATGTCTTCCATTACCCTTCCCTTCGCCCTGTGTGGCTGAGCTTCCCTAGAATACAACATCAATTCCTAGCCAATTACCATACACACGTACACAAATGTCCATGTTATATCGTAATAAATATATATATGTTTATGTATATGTATGCGTATTTAAGCCTGTATATATAAAGAATACATCTGTCCTCTGCTAGGGCTATGATTCGGTTAAGGATTTTCTACAAGGGAATCCTATATTCGCGGCCATCGACCTCGCTACGGTGCGCGGTTCACTAGAATTTGTTCTCTTCTTCTTGTTCCTCGCATTGGAAATTGTCTTATGGCGGACAGTAGGATTTTTTGCACCACATTGTTTACGCTTTGGCCACGCAATAGCTGCGCCAAAAACAAACGGGTAAATCAACTAAATCGAGTTAACGCCCCGCTTTTGAAACTACACACTCTCTCTATCTAGCTCTCTCTCTCTCTCTCTCTCTCTCTCTCGCTCTTTCTCTCTCTACGTTACAAAGCTACCCCTTACTTAGGCTTAGTATTCGTTTTAATAGATGCGTCACAGTCAAAATCCGGCTAAGCTGTGGAATACCTTTCGACCCACAGCCCACCGTAGAGCAGCAGTACCTTTATCGTCGGAACACGAAGAAGATCATCGATCACACACACAACGCATCATCGTCTCTTTGATGGATGGATGGATGGATGGCGGACCAACACATTCCATTTGCATCGGGATTGGAAGCGCGAACTTAAGAAGCATGTCGTGTCTGGGAGCCCGTTCCCGTTGGGCTTTTTTCATTTCACGGTTGCTCTTTTGCTAGCTACGGCTCTCTGTCCTTGCGCTTCAACTACTTCTTGCGAAACAAGCAGGTCGCGCCCTAGATGAGACTTATGATTTTGTTGGTGTCCTTTGCACGGGTCAACGTCTCATGTCATGCCCGACCAAAGATGGCCGACACATCGCCAGTACTCTGCGAGTGGGGCATCGCATTGCCGTGATGATGATGGTGGTGGTGCGCGGACGATGTGGAAGACGCGTACTTGGACGTTCCGTTTATTGTCTGCGTACTGCCGCTGGTGCTGATGCCGTGATGGTGGTTGTTGTTGTTGTTGCTGCTGCCACTCCCACCTCCACCACCACTGTGAAGATGGCTGAGACCATGGCTGTTGTTGTTGGTAAGGTTCGTTAGGCCTGTGGCAGTCACTTTCCGGATGTTGGTTAACCGATGTAGTGAGGATTGCTGTTGTGCAGTTTCGAGATCGGTTGCTAAAATGAAAATCGTTGTAAAACGTAAAAAAAAGGAAAACTATTAGTACTTGATCGTCTAATAGAGCAGAATGGTCCTGAAAACGAATCGTGCGACATTAATGGACGTGAACGAGAACGAGAAAAAGAGAGAGGCAATGAAGTGGACGACAAACAGGAGAGGTGTTGAATGGAACACTAGTATTAGTTACGATGGAGTGGACAGTTGACCGATGGAGACCGAGATGCGCCTAAATGTCAAATGAAACGATCCAAACACTAACAAATGGAGATAAAAAAGGAACAGTCGATCGGGGGACGATTCGACGCATGCAGTGACGTTTCGTCAACACCGTACCTTTAGGGGCTCTACTTTATCACACTGATATGAAATCCTGTAGAAGGATGGATTAGTCTGGTAGTGTCGAAACATAGAAAATGTGAAAGAAATAGATAGTAGATCGTCAGCCAAAAACAAAACAAAAGTAAATTCATGTTTAAGTTTGGATATTATCAAAACAATTCATAGCTAGATCAGATGAGCAATAATAGAGAGTGTAAAAGTTACTGAGCAAAAAGTGTAATTAGCACACCGCATTCTATCATACACTTGTAAAACAGGCCCTTGAAAATGTTGGTTATGAATTTATGCGCGATTGATAGGACGCCACACAGCACAAATGGATTTCCCGATGAAAGCATTCGTACAGACAAGCTATTTAAATGTTGAAGCCAATCAGTTCTAGCCAATTTTTTGTCTTACTTTTTTTTCGTTTTACTTCACTTCCTACTTTTGTCATCAATCACAATTCAGATTCTAACAAGTGGCCAAAGGGTGTCGTTTCCAATAGGTCTACAAAAAAGGTGTGAAAAGAAAGTTTTCGTTTTTTCGATTTCAGCAGGAAAAGCAAGCGAATTTATGCGTCCACATTCCCCACATTCCCCAAAACAAACAAACAAAATCGCTTTCAAACGGCACACCACGATACACAAAACAACAAAAGACACTAAGTGTATGACAAACGTTCTATACGTTCGCAACCGGAATGAAAGAAAATGAAAGAAGAAGACTCCTGAGACACACAAAATAAAACTAACCTGCAAAAAAGCTTACAAAAGGACAGTTTCAACGCACACACAGAGAAAAAGCATCTTGGAACATTGGTTCAGGGGTTGTAACGAATTGCAAGTAGGTGTTTTATGTCTACAACGGGTACAGAGTATTCTTCATTTATCCTTCTGTTTATCGAATATCGAAATCAGATCCTTCACCGTCGTACAACTAATGAGCAGTTTCGTTAGCGGTTGATGCATCTTAGTAGGAGCGGGTGCTTTCCCATCGATCTCGGTCGTTTTACAAGCTTTACCTAGAGCATACGGCAGATATCATAGAATAGGGAATCGGAAAAAGAAGCGAGGATACGCGTTTTGAAGAAGTATTAGAGCAGCACCACTAAGCATTTGTGAAAATACACAGTAAAATCAAGGACACTTGCATGCAAGCAAAGTAACACCTCCGTAACGTTCCGTTATGCTTTTAGGGAAGGCTTCATTGTAACACACAGCGTGAGAGAAAAAGGCAAACGGCATACAAACGGGTGGAATTTACTTTCAACACAAACACCCAAACAGCTCACATAAACACACATACACGCTCAAGCCTAATTTAAACAAAAATCACGACAGACAGGATGCTTTACCTTTGACGCGCTCTTTGGTAAACCGCAACGTTCGGTTGGAGGGAGTCTTTATCTCTGGCAGGATGGTGTTCGGTGTCATTGGCTGAGATCGTTGCTGTTTGTGAAGAAAGTTCAGCTGCGTGTCGCTGCTTTCCTTGGACTTGGATCCGAAGTACGCCTTCGATGCGCTCACCTGGAGCCATTCGTGGCGTACCGCCTGTTCGGGTGTCATACGCTTATGTGGATCCCACCTAAAACCAAAAAAAAAAAAAAAATGGTCGTATTAGTTCCGAGTTTGTGCTCGCATGCATTCTAGGTATTTAAAATACGGTAACAATCCCACGTCAGGCTCCATTTATTTTCTATTCGGTCATTACAACACGCAAAGGCCAGCTGGGTTTGCGCGGTTCCAGCTTGTCTCGCCGTAGAGGACGATAAGTACTGACTGCAGTAGAATTGGTCCTTCCATACCAGGCCACAGGGTCAGCGGGACGGCCACTAGAGTACGGCTAATGCAAGCACGCTTCGATTCTTTTAACCGTATTCTAAACAAATAGGGCACACACCATTTGACACACTTGGCACGCAACCCTTTTTTTTCAATCATTGATGGAGAAGCAACAACAACTACTTCCCACATTCACATGCCATTCGTGTAAATCCGGCATCGGAAGTGGGTAAACAACTCGAATCATTTCCCGGGGTTTTACGTCAGTAGCTGCGAACGCTTTCGCCAATTGAAGGTCCTCCACCTACACTGTGGAGTGCTGGTTTTTGTTATAATTATGACAATGTTTTGTCCAGCACTCCTTTCTCCGTCTCCTTTAATCTTCCTTTTCCGTTCAACGAACAGCTCAAAACAAAACACGAAAAACTTACTCCAAGCATTTGCTGACGAAATCGATGAACACGGTATCGTTGCATCGCAGCGCTTGCGACAGAGTCTTCGATCCCGGTTTCCTTTTGCGTCCTTTCGAATTGGTTATGCACCGTGGAACTCCTCGTGAATCTGATGGTCGACAAAATACAGAGAGAGAGAGAGAGAGAGAGAGAGAGAGAAAGAAATCAATATATTAATCATCATTTTGCTCCCGATTGTTTTCCTTTCTTTTGTATAATTTGTATACGGAAAAGCGTAATCAGGTCACGAGGCCGCCGTGCCCCGTGCCTGAAAGGGGGCAGTACCCAATTCTATGTTGTTTCTTTATGTTCACACTATGCTGTGAGTACTGACCGAAGAATAGCCGTTTCCTGGTCGCCAGCTGAAATATCTCCTTTGACGGTACGCCCAATATTTCCATTATGCACGCTAGCTGCTCGACTTCATTCTCGCCCGGGAATAGTGGATAACCTGTGTACAGCTCGGCCAAAATGCAACCTACGAGAGATGGACAGAAAATGAAGAAAAAATCTAATTAGACGAGTAAAAAGCTAATCTAAAAAAATCCGCTTTATCCAAATTCAAACTGATGCACTAATCAAATTGCAATGCGTAGATTTGTTCTTCCCCCTTTCATCGCTTCTCATACCTTTCGCAATTAGTTTTTCCGATTCTCACAATTAGCAGAAAAAGATGATAGGAATCGGGTACGCGGCATCCGGCCTGTCTGTGTGTGAGTGAACGGTCAATTGACCAACTTTCCAATCTATTTCTACTCGGGTTAACATTAAGTCCCGTCGTCTCTGTCGTCGCATACACGTATGGGTTGCATGCTCGATTCAATTACCACTAAGTGGATGAAAGCAGCGTGAAAAAGGGTGTTGTGTGTTAAGTGTGACCCTTCTTCCTTACCCCCATTTCCTCCTCGCTAGGGAACGTAATCTTGCCCTGGCACCTTGTTACGAATGGAATGAACTTTGCACCACAAACACACACGCACGCACACACAAAACGTGGCACATTTGTGTCTGTATTCCAGTGAATGAATGTGGGACCGCCATACACAAGGGCAGGAATGGGGCGGATGAATGTTTTTTGTGCACTCGATTACCGGTTATGTTTTGACATCATCAAATTGAACACTTATGCAAAATGTGCCCTTCTAATTAATCGGCGGTCCGGCAAACATCATAAAAAGGTGAAACTATCTGAATACCACACCAGCTAATATCGTTTACGCTCATCAGCCATGCGTTGATTACCGGCTTCGTATGAGTTGAGTGTGTAGTGTTACATGCCATGGCTAATAAAATATAAACAAGCTTCTTTCTCTATCATACAACAAGAGCAAAACACGAGTGCTCACATCATTTTTACGTGAAGCGCACTGCGGATCAAATTGCTCACACCCAACAACAAAACGCACGCCAAGGCGAAATTTTGACGGAAAAAGGCCAATCGATGAAATCCACGTGTGCAGGATTAAACATAAACAAACACCTGACCAGCTGGTAAAAGATTGCGTGAAATACTGCGAATGATCGTGACGAAGATTGGAAAAAGAGGCACGCCAATTTTGTGTTTGTTGGTTTCACAGAAAAGCGGAAAACACGGGAGTATTCTTCGTCTGCAGTGTTCAGTGTACAGATGCGTACATTTTTTCCTACTGGAAAGCATTTAAAGCACTCTTTTTGAAGTGTAATTTCGTCATATCATATTTCGAAGAGTGATATATGAATAGGCGACTCACAAAAGTGTTCAGATTCATGAAACACCGTGCGCCTCCATCGAGCACGTGGGTTCATTGATTGTTCATTGTTGAATACTAAGGACGTATGTACACCAACCAGCATAAAACGGACAGCCTGTTATAGCTCACATTTTGCACACTGAGTAGCGCGTGGAATTGGTTTGATTATTCGGTTAAATATTCATTTCCAGCCGAAACTATTCGATAATACGAGGTCCATTGGTACACTTTTCGCGATGCAAAGCGTACGGAGTTGTGTTTTTCCGGCTCCTTTTGTTTGTGGATCATCTAAAATTCATTTCGTTATGTCGTAAGATCAGGAACATAAGAGACAGACTCACAAATAAAACAAAAACAATCCTACATAAATAACCGGTCGGATGTGTTCGGTTTCACCATGCAGATCAATCCTGCTCGTTAAATGGGCATCTGTCTGTGCTAATCGTGCATCAAGAAAAATAAGGAATAAGAAAAACTGAACAAGGATGTTTACCTAAGCTCCACATATCGATCGCTTTGTCGTACGGGTAACCGAGGATAACTTCCGGCGACCTGTAAAACCGAGACTGGATGTAGGTGTAGACGGTCCGGTCCGAGAAGCACGAGCTGCCGAAATCGATGACCTTTATCGTGCTGCTGCCACGCTGCTTTAGTAGCACGTTTTCCTATTCAAGGAGAAGAAAACAGAAATAATAAGACAATCAGCAAAAATGCACAAGTTGGACAAGTTGGTGGTGTGGTGACGTTGTTCTTACCGGTTTCAGATCACAGTGAATAATGTCCAACTCGTCGAGAAATCTTAAACACTTGACGATCGAATTGCAGAACCGCTTGATGAGGCTCAGGCTGAATCCTTGGTAATTGTTCTTCTTGATCAGCTCGTACAGGTTGAGGCTGGCGAATGGAACGGAAGGAGAAGAGTGCAAAAGGCAAACAAAATTAGTGAAATGTATCAATTAGCTTAACGGCGATATACCACGCTTGGTGCCCATTTTCGATTAAATGACACGACAACTGCACACACAAATGTCGTCGCATGACATTAGTGAGTATCCAACAATCGCTCTGGGAAGGAAACGTTTTCATCGAAAATAACCAGATTGTACCATTTACGTACATACAATTTAAGCAAAGAATATTCGTAATTATATTTCTACCAACTTTCGCCCACCAAACAAGCGCATATATGGGGTATATTTAGAGTCGACAAATATTAAAAGCTCTCAGGTTCATGTTTACTGGCAATAAGTAAAAGTTGGTCTTCATTATGTCATTAAAACTGTTGTTTCTTAATGGGACTTGAGTTTCGGTAAAACGGCAGTCACTTGACTTCGTCTTTTTCAAACAACACATAAAGATTGATGTTTCAAAGATTGGATTACTTTTTCTCTCGCAAACCATTCCTTATCGTGCAACACCGAAAGCACAAAATTAGGCTTTTACTTAGGCAAGACATATTCCACACATTTTCACGTGTGCCAACAAACAACAGCCTGCGCTATTGCCCAAGGCTGTTATACTAACCTCAGCAAGACCGGTTGAAAAACCCCATCTTTCGCGCGCCTCAATGTCTACTGATTTGTGCCAATGGCGGTTTTTTAAGCTGATCTGTGATCCTGAGCACGATGATAATGATGATCCACCGTTTCGTTACCAAACTACTGAATGTGAAACGATTGCATGGAGACACGCCAACCAAACTCTCTACCTCTGGTGGGTATTTTCTCATAACTAATTATCTCTAATTACAAACAAAACAAAACCTTACATGCACTGCAAAAAGCACATTTTTGAACGGCAGGAATTTTTTAAACGTTAAATAACATGTGACACAGAACACGCTGATTTACTGAAGCTTGAACAAGTACTGAACCAGTGCACAGAAAGTGCATCATGTTGTGTGAGGCAGAAATGCCAACTTATGACCTTCAATTCGAGCATTATTGCGATCCTGTTCACGAAAAACACTCTCCTCTCTGTCTACCTCTCTCTCCATCGCTCTCCTTCTCTCAGTGTTTGATAAACAGTCCGTGTTAGATAAAAATTTGTCAGGCCACGGAGGTACAGAGTCAAGTTTGAACTTTTAGAATCAAGACCACGTAAGACTAGTGCATAGAACACGCACCGACAAATGGTGACCATAATTTGGCCAAAGTTGGTACAAAGAATGCTCTAACAAAATTTTACCCACAGTTCCAACCGATGGGATTAAACGAATTGAAGAATGCCAGTGTGAGTGTTGATTTTTGAAGGTCATTTAGGCAATGAATGCATCATTTGTGAAAAATGTTTGGCATATTGTGGGGTGAATTAGCAGAATATTTGAACGAGACAACGCAATTAAAATCCAAACGTGAAGGGCGATCTACTGTTTAGTTTGTTATTTTCTAATAGGTAGCTTAACTCGTGACCGAATGAAAATAGAATTTCAATCATATCAAAATTATTATTACTATTTTTGCTACGAAATCCCCTTGAAACTTTATCCACGTGATTAAAGAGGTCCACGCAAAGCTCTTTCAACAATCCATTTGAATCACATTCATTCGGTGATTGTCCATGTAACACAAAAACCCTTTAGATGGCAAAAATAAACCCAAGGCTGGGAATTCCATCATGTGCCGTTTATGTAGGGAAGAAGTTCACGCAACCATCGTCGCACCGGACATGGATGGAGCAAGTTTGCCAACAGAATGATTTTTCATTTTTCCCGACAAAACTTTATCGTACACCAAGCTCTGGGATAGTACCCGCCCGCAATTTGTCCTTTTACCAATGCGTCAGAAAAGGTCAAAAAGTTCATAAGCGTCACGAGCAGCAGCAAACCTAGAGTTAACCGGAAAGCTTACACGCATATTCAACCAACTCATTGAAGAGAAAGACGATAAGAAACAGTATCTTTTTTTTTTGCTCCACGCTAGTTCAGACATCTCCTGTGTTGGGTAATTATTGAACCAGCAGTTCGGTGTGATGCGTGCTAACGACATTGAGGAGTTTATGGCAACCGTTTTATTAAAGTTAATTAGTAGGCGAATAATAGTTTATCATACGAAGCACCGACAAGCGACAGAACGTTGTAAATTGTGAGCGATAGGGAGGTTCCTGGGAGAAACTGTTATTTGTTTGAAAACAAACAGTTATCAGCAAAACAAGTTACCATCAGGTGTTTTGTAAACAAGAAGTAGATGATGGAGAGTTGCGTAAGTGCTTAAACTTAAAATAATCGTACCTCAAAGATCTGCCTCATCAATTGTCTTAGAAGCCCCATTAAATGTCTTTTCAACGCATGTTTCGACTCTCTCTTGCAGAACTTTTCTTCTTCTTTCTTGGCACTACATACTCGAGAGGTCTCTGCCTGCCATTTCTGGCTCTCTGTGATTTGATTCTACCCGTAGCAAAGTTGTCAGCTCTGCTTGCGGGAGAAGACCGTTGCCGTTTTCGCCTCGGCCACCGGACCGCTCCATCGCAGAACTCATCAAACGTTTAAATCTATTTATATCGGATATTAAAAATTGTAACTGAGCTTGCAAATTTTTTGCTTGCTTAGTAGTTATAGTTAAATAATGCCCCCGAAGCTACATCAAACATAAACAACAACTCGGATCACATCACATCTACATCACAAAACAATCATACCGTGGTTTTTCTGCTTTCTCAAGGAAAGCAACCAACCGAAAGGAGTAGGACGTCATCGTGCGGTTTTATCTATAGCTGCGATTTATTTGCATATCGCTGTTGGATGGGGAAAAGCATATAATAACCGAAAAAAGCGACTACCAAACGCAACAAACCGTAATCGCTAGCAATTCATCATGGGGTCGAAACATTTAGAAACCTCCAAGCACAGTGCTCATCGAACCGTTTGGGGTGGCAAGTGGCAAGGAACAATTTAATTAAAACAACATTTTGACTACGGGCAAACAATCTTATCTTTCCCAAACTATCGAACAACCGATTCCGGTGGGCCGGGAACATAAGGTTGTGTGTTGTTCGATGCGGTTCGTTGCGGTTAGTTGGTTCCTGTTGCGAGAGTGTCTTTCCACCTCCGAAGAAGCCACACAAATGACGAACTTTCAATGAGCAAAAAGGGAAACCTGGGAGGCAATCGGTTTATTTGTGACTTTTTCTTAAAAAAGTTTGAACTAGGGGACAATCGAATCGATCTCGGATACTCGCCCCAGAAGGATAAACCTCGATACCACATGCATGCCTTACAGGTGAATTGTTTTTTGTTCGATAAAGCGGACGACAAATTGAGAATATATTGGATTTATTTTTGGTGCGCAGTGCATTATTTTTAGCTATTCGTTGTCACAGGATTCTATTGAAGGCAAAAATCTAAATAAATATTCCGTCGGAATGACGACATGGGTGCGATTAACGGGCAGAATAAGGAAAACCCTATAAATTTCGAATCAGTTGCTCGTCAGTTGAATTTTGACGAGAAAATACAAAGACGAAGAGAAAAATTCCAAGAACCGTCGAACTATGGTGAAGGCAGGTTGAAAAGTTACGGACCCTTATCCTGACACTAAGAGGATTAAAGCGAAAAATCCTATTTCCCTTTGGAACCGTTTTTAAAAACGTAGAAAAGGCCATGAAACTTTGCACTTTGAATCGCAAATTCCATTACCAAGCTGACACCGAGATTGTTGTTTAGCCTTCCACAGGACTGGCTGATGGAATCGCGAACAACTTACATTTATCATTTGTAAGTTTGGAACCTTAAAAGTTGTGGCTCACAAAGATGAGGAACAGTTTGGTTCAGCTGTTTCTTGTTTGGCGTGCAAAGGATCCGGTGACGGTGCCCGCCAACTGAGCGGTTTGTGCATGTTCTCACTAATAGCCCACAGATTGCACGCCATTTACTATTGGGTGTGGAAAGATTTATGACAGCTGGTGGTCCCTGCCGTCGTTTTCATCGTTGGTGCTATGGTACACCGAATAGCAATAAGTAAGACGAATTTGTTTTAGCAAAATCGTTCGACCCTGCACTATTACTCAATCAGCTATACGTGTTGTAGTAAACGTTGGAAGAAGCTAAAAAGGCCTACCTCATAAGCTCGAACGTGATGCAGAGATGGTTGCGGAAGTAGAAATAATCGAGCATGTGTATGACATGGTGGCTTCCGTCCGCATCCTTCTTCCGTAGCTCGTCCAGTATCCGAACTTCGACGAGGGCCTGATGGTGGAAGCGCTTCTTATTGCGGATGATCTTGATTGCCACGTACTGCTTGGTTTTGTGGTCCAGCGCCCGGATCACCTGACCGAAACTGCCTTTGCCAATGATCTCCAGGATCTCGTACCGGTAGCAGATGTGATCGTGTACAATCTGCAAGAGAAGCAAGAGTTCGAACCAGTGAAAGTCATCGATATCCAGAGGACATGCTCATATCGTCCTTCTTACCTTCTGATAGCATCCGTTTTCGTCATCGAACCCAGAGTTTGGACCGATCCCTGCTTTTGCGTTGATTTTGCGTGCGTCCAGCCCGAGATAGTATATTTCCTTGTACTTCTCAATTTCCTGTTTTTCAAAATCCGTCAAGTGTACTCCATGATAATCAAGCGCTTCTGTAAAGATTAGCAAACAAGAAAGAAAGAAAAAATAAAGTAAAAAAAACTCTTCTTCTTCTTCCTTGACACTACAACCTCGAGAGGTCTCGGCCTGCCATTTCTGGCTTTCTGTGACTTGATTTTACTCGTAGTAAAGTAGTTAGCCCTACATACGGGCAGGCGGTCTGGATGGGATTTGAGCCCCGATCCTGTCGTGTGAAGACCGGCGCCGCTGTCGCCTCGGCCAACGGACCGCGCTGTTATTCCAGACAACCGGAAAAAATCCTTATTCCAGACAAGTATGCGCGTTACGCGAGAAGACTAATGCGGACGGGAAATATCAAATTAACACCTTCCTGCCGATGGCCATTCCCAGCTCGGAGAGCAGTCTCAAAACGATGGCTGCCCGGAATGTCCTTTCTCAAGCCATGACCACATAACATGTACCCACCACGAGAAGGTGTAAGTGAGTGCGTGCAACTTTCGATGATAATAAAGACGCACAGCAGTGCATAACTCCCTGGCACAGAGCAAGGAAGTAAGGCTTCCGTGTGCCACAGTTATTTATAATTCGCAACCCCAGAGCACGTGAAGTTTCCTGGCGACGTCAACTTTACCGTACTCTTCATATCTTGTTGCTTTCCGGAAAGCTTTCTTTGCTTTATCATCAAATGGTTTTGACGGTACCGCAGCATAAGTGCAGTCCGCGTGCCTACGTGTCATCGTAGCTCCGACGTAAGCTGCTGCTGCTGGTAGTCCGCGTGGTTTCATTTGGCTTGATGCACAAATTCGTATACGTAACGCATGCACATGGTTCCGTGTGGAAGAAATGTTGTTGATTTGGCGATCCAACATTCGGTCAGGTTGCCTGTGATAGTTGTTGTCTGAGTCATGACAGTCCGCGCTCTTGCTTTGATTACACATGTTGAATGGGCGCAACACCGTTCTGGGCTCTGGACTTCATGGCGACATTCGCCTGATTGTTTCTCCAGTGCTCTTGAACTTCATCTTACATTAAGTGACCTTGGAATAGAAAAGCTCCAGGAAAGATCCGACAAACATTCTTTCCAAACATTCTAATTCTTCGAAATTCTATTTCTAGTATCCGTTTTAATCATTCAGTATTCTTAAAATGCTTGAGTTGGCAAAAATTGGCTTGTTTTGTTTATTCTTTGCTACCGATTTTCCGATTGCTCGTTCCAAGCGAAAAACGCCATCCCGTCGTGTTTTACTGCGACAGTACTGCAGATAATTCGACACTCACGTTGGCCTTGTGCTGACTATACATAGTAGCATGTTCTCCCCAAAATAAAAGAACTTCAAAACTCACCAAACTTCCGGCAATGAACAGTTTCAGGTACCCATACATCTCCATTCATCGTTCCACCGCCGTTGGAAAATGCAAATTGAATGACTCCTGTCTTTCGCCGACCTGGGGCCGCCTTCTGTGCTTCCACGACACTAATCACTTTCTGTCTGGTGCTTACACACACACATACACTGTCAGTCAGTTTAGTTATGCTCTACGCCTCCGATGGGAATTAGAAGCTCGGGCGAAGGCGGCTGGCCAGCCAAATAAGGATAACGACTGCCAAACGAACCTTATGACACGCAACATGTTCCACCCTCATGTAAGGGGAGGTCTACCGGCACAAGACCACAAGAAAACAGCCTCATAGGAATGGGATGGCCGCTATCGCTACTATCGATGGTGGTGTGGGGCCCGATTGTTGGGGGAGCTCATTTTTTGCCGTTGGGAAACAGGAAGAAGACTGCAGGTATTTGTCTGATAGCAGCGGGCCCGTGGTGTCTTCAAACCTTTTTCGAGAATCAATGATTGGGAACATCGACAGAAAGGGCATGTAATAGTCATCGATTGCTGCAACCCCCCTTACGCGATTCCGTAATGTCATCCATACCGCTGGATGGATCCATTCACCATGGAAGCGAATGTAGCTTGACAGGACTCGATTTATTCATGATTTATTTTTAACTAACAAACGACACGAATGGAACAAGTAGAAGGAGGCCGAAAATAATTGAATTGATTCGAAAACTCTTACCATTCTACCCAGAGACACTGGACAACACACACAATTGTGGGAGTAATTTGTTCATTTTTTCAAAAACAAAACTATGGGGTTTTATATTTTTGTAGTTAAACTTTTGTTATTATATCAAAATATCTAGAGAAAATTTAAAAAAAAACATGGTTTGAGACGATCCTGCCCGCAACGATATCGAAACTGGATGTGTTACTCATTAATTGGCGATAGATTTTTGTGGTTTCCGTCAAAACCTTTTAAAATTTGGCCCCCTAAGCCATGCAACAGCAGTGCAAAAAAGCAAAACATCTGGGCGATAGAGCGAAAACCATCCCGTTTCAATTTCTGACACTTATGTATTGGAAGCGAAGTAAAATTGAAGCAAACTTCGCAATGACTATGATCATGATGGCAATGATGATGGACTGGACCTGAGAAAGTTACCATTACTCTATCAGGTGCCGACTAACGAAGTTATTATTCAGAAATAGAAATGGTGGCTCTATTGCCTCTATTTTCGGGACCTGGTAATGTTCAAATCGTGGTCGTTACTTTGTACGCAAACGTAACGGGCCGTACAGGTAACGTCAAGAAGAACGTGACGGCATTGATTGCGCATTTGAATGGGAGGGAAATAGTTTTTTGTTGCGGCAAAGAAATTTTGTTATTGATAAGGCTTTTACAATAACCGTAACGAACGTATTACAGCCAACGTAGCAAATCAAATTTATGAAAGAAGGGGGTTCTGCTAATGTTTTGGGTTTCTTGTTAGTACTATTTTGAGGAGCAGTGTTACTCGAGTTAAATATTAATTCTGCCTTGGAACATGAACTAGGTTTATTCTTGCATTAAGAGCTTTAGACAAATATCGAAAAAATGATCGCCTAATTGTTTGCTACATATTGCTATCTAAAGACATATCCTAGAATTCTACTCTGCATCAGACGCATTACTTAATTCGTAAAACAAAATACATTAAATTAAAAATTATTTACTGGCAAAGCAATAAACGAGGCGGTCCGGTGGCCGATGCAACAGCGGCGAAGGACCGACTATCAAGACATGGATAAAATTAAGTTACAGGAAGCCAAAAATGGCAGGCCGAGGCCTTTCGAGGTTGTAGAACCGAGGTTGTAGAAGAAGCAATAAATAATTGGCTGTCATTATCAAAACTAAATGTGATTTTGTTTTGCCGAGACAAAGTATGCATACATGAACATGTACTGAGACTAATGCTAAAAAGGACCAAGTGCTTAAAGTAAGACACGATTCAATAAACGTGTCTCCGCCACAGACACAGCGACCCAAACAGCTTACTTAGCTTACTTTTATCGAAAACATACATTTTCTAACACTATCAAACCGCAAGAATTCTTCGTCCGCAGCTGGAACGATTCATGGCCAACCAATCAAAATAACAAAACTTACTTGCGGGTGTCATCGGTAGCATCGGTTTGTCATTCTCCAGTTCGGTCGTGGTGTTGTTGTTGCTGGAGGGACTGAGCGGAGGTAAAGCGTTACCGTGGGCGTCAATCATGTTGGTGCCGGTGCCGTTGCTACTGCGGCCAGCTCGGACAACGTTCCTGGTACTGCTGAAGCCAGCAAGCTCCGAACGGTGCGACTCGTACAGCTGCGGCTGGTCTCGCTCACTCCGACACTTGTCACTGTCGTCCAGTTGGACCTGGAAATTTAGAAGAAAAAAGCAACAGATTAGAAAATGAAGTAACGGGCCGTTATCTAAATGATTCAAACAATTTGCGAACACCGTAAGTAGGGAAAAACAAAAAGAATTCGATAGCAGAAGGTACACCAATTTTTAGGGGCTGCACACCTTTTTGGGAGGCATTAACAGCTTTGACTTTCGGACATCCTTTATGGAGTGATACTTTTGAGGCAAAATGCAAAGGCAACTCGATGTGAGTAGCTTTTGACGTATCGATTTGCCTGACATTTTCACCATCTCTTTACACTAATCAGATAACAGAGATTATGCTCATCTCATCCCAGCCGTGATACCGAAAGCACACACTACTCGCGCTCTGACGTCTGTAATACCACGAGCTGCAAGGCTGAAACTGAACGATATCGGTGGTCTTTGAGTAGGTCTGAGGTACATGGTACGTAGTTTATACGGGCATTAGAGATTGCAAACTCAAACGTCACTTATCGTTATCAGAAGTGTATATTCGCACTTTATAAACCCTCACCAACAAACAAATACAAACACCAACACACATTGATTTTGATTGAGTTCTTCTTCAGAGTCGTTTTCGCACACACATTGTTGGTTGTTTGATTTGCAATTGTTTTTGTGTACATCGGCCGAGGACAAACAGGGCAATAAAACGAGTAGAATAGAAAAAATCGGAATTGACTGAACCTTCTCACCATTCACCATTTGCACTGTAATCGACTCTGCAACAAGCTTCCTCTCTATTATTCAACAAACTGCAACACACACAAACGCGTTTTAGGATTATTTTTCATTTTCTGGGACTCGATGCACAACTTTGAGCTCCGTTCGAGTACTGCGACTGTGTCCACACTCAACTGCACGATGAGTGCGCCACAAGCTTATCTTGCGACAGTAGTTACTTTCGTGAGGGAACGTTGCGCATAATCCGCGTGTCTCGATTTCCCGCGAAACGTTGAATCATGCGAGTGTAGCGTCCCAACACGTCATTATTGGTATGAGACATTGCATCGTTCATCGGCCGGGAAGGGAGGTAAGAGAAGGGGTGGGGGGGGGGGGGTGTAGAGGGTGGTGGGTTAGAAACACATACTACACACGGAGGGATTAATTTTAGCTGAGTGAAGTGTGCACGGGAGAGATAATAAATCCACGATCGAAAATGCATTTTGATGGAACAAAAATATTCTTACGTGCTATCAGTTTGGAGGCAACAATTTACAAACAGTATTTTAATGCTGGTTCAAATCCAGAAAGAGCGATTATCCGTACCCGTCAAGGGCAGTGCGATTTAAACCGCTAACGGTAGACAGGTGCAGGGATCCAGATTGAGAAGTGAGTCGATCGCGTAGTTCAAAATTATCATTAACACCTTATGTTACTGATCAGGTTCTACGCAAATCATCTCATGTACATTGACCCTAAAAAGCCAATTTTAAATTCATTGCATTTCCATTTGCTAAAGATAACCTGGCGAATTTCTGGCAAGAGGTTCGCAAATATTGGCTTGGTAAGGTTTAGTTCAAGGTTCAGCTGAAACTTGACCACAGTTGGACAGAAAATCAATACTGGACTGGTCTGGGTGTTATACTTGAACTACAAATTTTCCAATTTTGTATTGAATATTTCAAACACTCTCTATTTGAATCATGTTTGTTTGTGTTTGCGCATAACTTCCTAAGTAGTGAGTGTTATTCAAACTGAATATGACTGTGGAACATTAATGAATCATTCATCGGGGCAATAATTCAATATTTGTTTAGAAAGCGACAGAATTGTTTACCATACCTCGTCTTTATAATTTACAAGTCTAGACAACATCAACATACAACATCTGGACCTCGCTCTTATCGCCAATGCGTCAAAGCTCATTAACCAATGTAAGCAATTATCCTCCATTTCGTTCATTTGCCTCTGCAGATGGGTCAGCTGTCTATCAAATGCTCGACTTTCCCTCTGATCTATCCGAGCGACAAAAAGACGAAGGTTATCTATCGCTTCGAGGAACGTGAACTCCATCGTCTTCCCATCCTTGAAAAGGGCAGCCCTGTGTGTTCGAATGCTTCTTTCTTATCGGTTCGCGCTCGTGTGCGAACTATGCCTTACTTAATCGTAGGAAGTTGTCGCAATCCCTCAATCGCCCGCGAGCGCACATGGCTCAGGGTAGTGTCAACGTCAGTCAGACGGACGGCATAAATCGTGCATTGTGTTGTGCAAATGCAACCGGAAGAGCGTCATCCGATAGTGGATTGAAGGACGGATTGGTTTCACATTAATGAGATGAACCGTACAACAACAACAACAATCTCAGTCTTACCAGTGAGTTTGTTTTTCGCTTCAAGCTTACCCATTATCAACTCAAGCAGCTGTGAAAGAACCGTATCCGCAGGAAAAAAACTCGCGATTTCATTCTTTGTTTGCTTTACCCGTTATGCCGCCGTCTCAAGTGGTATGTAGCTGTCTGCGCACGTGTTTGCGGCGGCAGCGGTTAAGGCCGCGCATGGAGTGTTACGTTTGAAAGTGAATGCTTTTCCCCCAGTGCTCAATCAAGCAAGAGCAAAAAAAAAATAAACAAGACCACGATCAAGTCCGATGAGATCTTTTGCAAACATCGGTTCCTGTTATGAAAATTCTAAAACAGAATCTGACATTATCTTCAAATATATAAAACAAACTTTTACGCTTGTGTTACGAGTTCACAAAGTGACTGATGAACAACTCTATGTATCTCTGGCGTGTCTTGTTCGATGATCAACACTGCGAGCACTGCGACAATCACAAACACTACCCCCTACTAAATTCTTGGCACACCACCAGTGATTAATAGCTGTCGGAGTTATAGCGGGGAAACGCGACCGTCGGAATGCGAACGAAACGAACTGCAAATCAGTTCAAAATCAACAATGCTAGCTTCCATCCAGCCGCGCGAGATTAAGAATTTTGCAGCCCGCGCAGTTGGAGGCCGCCTTTGTTCTCTTTTTTCGATCAGCCCCTAGGGTTATGGTGCTTAGTGTTCATGGCCAAATTTGTGCATGTCAGTTCGAACGCTTTTGAATGTGGGGATTGGTTGAGCCACCGAACTGTTGCCTGGGTTATAATTTTTTGAACGTCTTAGGTACTTTTGCTGATGGATTGGAATTATCACAATTTATGCACGCACTGCAACATCTAACATTCGATAGTTTCTTATGTATAATTTTTCCAATGAATGGCAAGGTCTAAAGTGAAATTCTTGGATGCATCGAAGTAGATGAAGTTGCTATCTTGTCCAGGTAAAATGTATGTCTTACAATATTTATGAATCTCCGAAAACGCGTGAGTTTGTTCAGTCGACAGCCATAAAGATTTATTGGCTTCACGTTTCACGACTTTATCTTCTAAAAATAATGTCTCAAAGCCAAGTTCCCATTTCCGGGAACCATATGCTTACTGTGCGCATCCACCAAGATGGCAAAATGGAACCAATCGAACGAGCATACTGAGAGCTCATAAAACTTTACCCTCCAAGTCGCGCCACGGCACTGGACTGGACCAGGGATGATCATAAAATTGGATGCATTTCTAACCGGACATCACATGGTACTGCACATCTGGAGCACCCTCCTCCTTGGAAGTGGGACCATAGTTCGTCTGGAACCACCAGGCAGACGAAAGGTTATTAATGCTTTACTCTATCATAAAATGCGATCGAACGCCTAAATGGAGCACGGATGGGAAAAGGTGCCAAGGGGATTGCGAAGAGTAAAACAAATTAAGCCAAGCCGATTTGACCACCTCCTCCCCCGATCTACCACCACTCCCCCCTTCCTCAACCGTATAGCCCAAAATAGTTTTCAAGGCGAGCGACACTTGGACTCCGCAACGACACACGGTGTCGATTTATTGGACGTGATTCTTTCCGTGGCCACTGTGTGACGGGGTTTGGGTTTGCTGTACATATTTATGGACACACCCTTTTGTTCACATTGTGCGCAGATCAGCGGCATCTTTTTGGGAAGATGTACCAGTCGCATATATTAATCCAATAAAGCGAAACCTTAATTCCTGCTGCAAACTATATGCATGCAGCGAAAAAAGGTTTGATTAAGATAGTGGCTCATATTCTTCTCACTAAAACCCGTCCCGAAACAGATGCACCGGTGCTACAAATCGGTTGCAATAGGATGTCTCTCCAAACTCTTCCGCTATTCTCTTTACCGTCCAGCAACGGCTCACTAATGGGTCTCGCGAATAATAAGCCGATCGCTGATTCAAGCTTCATACCTTATGAGCATCTTTTATTACAGGTTTCTTTTAGCACCACTCAGGACTGAAGTGCATTAGAAACATATAAACACATACATTTACGCACAAGTCTTCGGAATCAACCTAATTGTACGCGGTCGGTACAGTGATAAATGAGAGCACGAGATCTTTGTTTGGAGCAGTAGAGAGTTGAAATGGCGAGGTACTAGGCAACGGGGACACACAAAGGGAAACATGGAAAAACACAGCGAAACAAAGAGTGCCGATCATAATTACTTCTCTGCAAGCGTTTATAGTAAAATTGTTCGAAAATCTTTTCACATGCACATGGACGATTGAGTGAGTGAAGTCATGGGAAAAAAATGAAACTTTTAAAAGAGGTTACCAATCAAAGACGCACCATCAATCACTCAGTCCCCTGGAAAGCTGTACAGGGATTGATAGCGATTTTAAGCTTAACTGAAGAGATTCTAAACACCAAGTAATATGCTTATGTTAAATTATTTCTTAAGTTATGGAACCGAGCACTTCCCCTGTTGTCCAGTTTTACATTTGTCTAAAGCTTGTTTGTCGCGCAGGAACAGTTTATAAACATGCAACTTTTAAGCTTGCTTCCTACGCATATATGTAGCACTGCCGCGTAGGGGCGAATGTTCGCTGGAGAGTTCTATCACAGCTTTAACAGCGAAAAGAGGTTCTGCTCGAAACAACCACAACGTATGCGAAGGCGAATATTTCAAGGCACTCCGTTAGCGTTGCTCTAAGACTTCAAACAGGCTAGCTGCAATGTGTGAAACCCTGCAACTCGTTCCCTTTGCGCAGGAGTTCCATGTCGGAGTGCGTTGGTTGCTGCTGCTGGAGGTGCACTCCCGCAACTGAACAAGACAGACCCCGTCTCAAAAACTTGATTCTCGGCATCTTAAAACTGGTTCGTTTACTTTATGTCAGCTTGAAGGAAAAAAAATATCAAGCATTACAGTTATAGCGAAAAGCAATTAGTACTTGTTAATAAATTGCGTGGTGTAGATAATTTTACGCTTTTGAGTTATCCAGGGAAGAGATTGGAGACCTGGCTATGCAGGCAAGCAGGAGAGAGAGAGAGAAAGAGGGCTAATTGTAAACAATTTTCTTGTAATTTCTTGAATTTCAAAGAAAGAGCTATGGTTTAGATAGAGCGAAATCTTAAAAAAGATGACTTCTATTCCATCCAGTTAAGATCCAAAGTGCTTCTTTGCTGTTTATTACGCTTCAACGCGACTCTTGGCTATCTGCCATCCCAAATCGTGTAGGACTTTATATTGGTCCTCCGCAAATTCATAGCAAGCTAGTGGCCAGTAAGCGCATCATCGCCACAAGTGCACAATTTAAGCCTACTGCGCTGCGAGTCCCAAATAATTAATTCCACTTGCAAGACATAAACCTAGACACGCATTCTGGTGCCAAAATAAACGCATCTCCATTTAACTTATGCGATTCTAGACTGTTGAGAGACGAGCCACAGCGGAAAACATGACTTTTCTTGTGTCCCAAACTAACCGTTTCGGCTAAAAATACCTACGTCTCAGACTACACATGTTTACTAGAGCATCTTTACTATCCTCACGAAACACCGCGGCAGGCCCCTCGATAACTTCCATGGATCCACTACTAGCCGGATGTTATGAGACGACGATCGGTAAACATTGCACCACCAACGCATACGAATGCAATATCTTCCAGAGTATAATGTAAACGGAAGGGAAACGCACATACTAACCATGCAGGGAAAATAGTGCATTTCTTGTGTGTTGCCAACATATGGTAAGATGATAAAATTGTTCAACATTTTAGTTTACATTCCGGTGGCAAATCACAGCTAGGCATGCATCGGGGAATGGGCCGAGCGTGGTAATTGATATATTACGGATGGAAGAAGAAAATTGGTTACGCTTTCCCACACGTGGCATCGAGCGAATAGGCGGAGGACTAAAATAAAGGGCTGAACCAGAAAGTGTACGAGCAGCGGAGAAATTGAGCACACCCGGCATGGTAAGTGTATATGCAGGCGTGCATGCGTGAGTGTGTGTGTGATGCTGTAATGAATAGATGCAATTCCAAACAGCCGTAGCAGCAGCAAAAAAAAACAGTTGCCCATAAATTAGAAAAACCCTTTCAATCACCACGGTATTTATAGGCAAGGATAGGTTTAGCGAGTTCCGAAGGTGTGAAGGCCTAATATTGATGAGTACTGGGAAGCAATCAATATGTTGCTTTACTAAGGACTGTGAAATTAAATGACGGCCAATGATGAAGTTAAAATCTGCTTAATTTCTTGTCTTAAAAAGCTTGCTGAATTTGTAATTGAAAGGAGCCAAAAGCACGTCAAAATATCTATAGATTTTAGGTCTAAATCTATAGATTTAGATAGATTTAATATGGAGCCTAAATTCCAATGTTGTTGTACCTTAATTATCCACGTTCGTGTGTTACATCCACTTGAATCGTAATACCCCCAGCAATGGCGATCGAATATCAAGTGCTGACACAATGTAGATCGCAGAACAAAAATTTTAAAACAAAACTTACTCCAAAACCACGAAGAGAAAGAACTCCATGACGTGGGTGCATTCCTTCAAAAATAGTTTCGTTTCTGCTCCATCTATATTTAGTTCGGCGAATGTGTGACGTCTAACAAATCGTCGACACAATCCAATAATCGTACAGGGTTGATCGGTGACGCGTTGTTGGCAAACAATTTGAAACTTCTGTCTTTCCGTGTATGTCTGTGTATGTGTTTTTGTAGTCTCATGTCAGTGCCAACTTTTTTTTGCCTCATCAGTAACGATTCCTCGCGCAAATGCCCAAAAAACACTACCGTGTTCCTCTTCCGAGTTCCTACATGTAATCCAACATATAGTGCAATTCGATCGGGCCAAGATCGTTGCACATGTCGGAAAATAGATTGGCAGTGTTCTAGGTAAATAGGAAAATGCGCTGTTAGGCGAGATTTTCCGCACTCGAAATGCGAGTTTTTCGAAGACCTTCCTCTGCATGGTTTGATTACGGATTCAATTGTCAAAGAAGCCACGGAAAATTGTTACAAAATTTTTGGATTATTTTACGTACGTACGATATGATTCTATCACACGTGAAGATAAAATCCGCAAGGAAATATTGCTACTACATCTACTACACCCCTCTATCTTACCGGATGCCATTTTGCTTGGGGGGAAGACAAAAGGTATGGCATAAAACCGTACATGCGCTCGAGTAGAACCGGTTACATCATCCGCGGGATTTATTTTCCTTAATGCCAACTAATGAAAATTCAAAAGTCGTTACACTTTTGCCAAATATTCGAAACCGGTGGGTAGGAAGATTTCACTTTCATCCTAACGTCATCATCGGAACCCCAAAACGCACGGAAAGGGTGTATAGAAGCCGGTGGCAGAGCTTCCTAGACGGAGAGACTGAGACATATTTTTTTTTTTTTTTTTTTTATTCATAAAGAACGGCCTGGCCGTATTGCTAGACTGAGACATATTTGAATAGCAATGTCGTGGGTCACGTTTCCCGTTCCTACCCACGCTCTCACACCGGCTCGTCTGTAGTACACATCTGTCCGTCTGCCATTTTTTGACACGGTTTTTTCGTATTTTTTTAGCAACCGTTAAAGCAGGTGGACGATGTAGAGGTGTAGATTGGTTCATCATGTTCAATGAGCTTGCCAAGATCGATAAAGATTTTCGCAAGTAAAGCTACTAGAAAGACAAGATATTGAAATTTGAAGCACGTTTAGAGACGATGCAGGACATAAAATTCTTATACTGTATCCGAATCTGTCGCTTGCAGAAGATGAGCTACGCGAGGAGAAACGACGGACGAAAGAATGCTGCATACCAATCAGGTGTACGTTTGGGTGCGCTGCGAACAAATGTTACGGGAATCTTTTTAGCACAACGATGGGAAGTGGAGGAACATTTAGCTGTGAGAAATGAGGCTCTCCCAGAACAATGCATTGGAGATGTGTAAACACTTTAGGCGGATTTTTTTTAACCAGTTAGTACGGAATGTAAATTATGCAATATTTAGAGATTTGCCCGTTATCCATGCATTCAGATAGTTAAAGTAGCTGCCGTTGTTTTTCAATGAATTAAACACGGTTGATGTAATTTTCCAATCTGTGCCTTTGGTACTTTTCCTAATTGGAACTAATGCTATTGGACTCAAAGGACAATACGCACAGTTACGCATGATTTTTTGTTGGGACATAAACGAATCCAAAGGACTAATCTGAAAAAAACTGCTCCTTTTTATTGCTTCTCAAAACATGTCAGTAGCACGTGTAGCTTGATGTAATCCACAGCCCACAAAGCCACACATTGGTCAATACCCACACCAAAAACGTGACGAACACGACGACACCCGGGGTAGTACGTGTCACAAGCCTTGCCCTTAATCGTACTCCCAATCCGAAATTGCAGTTGCAGCAGCAGTACACGTATAGGACAATGTATGTATTGCGAAGGTAGCTTCTGGCAAGGTATTAACACATATACTCACATATCCCCGCGGTGAACACCCACTCGCCATAGCGTAATAATGAAAACGTGATTGGCATACAGACGCACAGAGCACTGCACAAAAAGAAGTAATTAATGTCTTCCGGTAGACCCGAAGCGTGGCATACGATGCATGTGAGCCTTCTCTAATCCCTTTCCAAGCAATAGTGGTAGACTACTTGCCTGCATGTATGCTGCCTCTACGTCATATTTAACTCACCATCAAACCAACCCTTCGAAAGTCCAACGCGGGAGATGTATCAAATTTCGCACACACCTTCAAGAAGGTGCAGACGAGCACTTCGACCTCAAGCACCAGCTGTCGCTCGTCTAGCTGCACCGTTGCCCCCGTGTGTGTACGTTGTGTTTGTGGTGTCTCGCGGTGGAAAACCGTGGGAGGATCGTGTGTGGCACTCCAGATCACGATGTCGTAAAGTATGATTACTTAATTTAATTAACGTTCATTGAAAATACGAACAGCGTAAAATAATCCGGGCCGTGACTTGGTCGAGTAGGGCGAGACAATATTGCAGTCGGGCGGGATAGCGGACCATAACCAGGTGCTTGTTCTAGCTCTCTCCTGCTCTGGATTATTGTGCACAAAGATTGTAATTGCTTGCGTAGAAACCAATTCACTCATGTTAGCGGTAGCGGTAGCGCGGTACTGTGAAACCCTCGGTACCCGTGAACATAACCACTAAATGGCAAAGACAGCAAGATTACTGCAAGGTCGCTAACAACCAAAATGGGTTTAAATTGCATGGTAAGATGATGAACCTTTTCGAAATCTTGAGGCCCAAAAAACGAATACAGTGACTGGTGAAACATGACGTGAAGGCAAAAGTGAAATTACCGCAAACCTGTCAAGGGCAATATTCTTAAACATGTATGAGAAAAGGATTAACGATTGCCAGTCTGACCATCCCATCTTTCCCGTGAGAGGTCGTTACAAAATCAACTTAAAAGAACCCATCACGAATAATTTTTAATAAATCTTCAAACTTTAAAGCTCCTTCTACCAGTTCCTAGGATGGTAATGCTGGCCAGGAACGAAACAGAGCGGCACACACTACAGGAAGCAATCCAAACAGGTAATACGTGATGAGTGAACCCTCAGTGAACCCAAAAGTTTGCGGCTTAGGCCGCTCATCAAAACGATTGATTTAATCCCCATCTCTCTTTGTTTGGATCTCTTGGAAGAATGTGAAGACAAACAGTTCCCTGCGCAAAGCTAATTAACTATTCAACCAGGCAGTAGTATTAAAAGCATTTTTTCGCGGTCCCATTATATATATGATCAGTATTTGTTATCATTAGTTGATTCTGGCAGTTCTGAATATATCATTAGCTATGCTCTGCAGTACCAGCTCCACCAACCAGGCCATACGTATGGACGAAGGACACTGTTATTCTCCAACAAAAAAAAAAAACAATAAATGGGCACTAATTGAAGGCGGTTGAGCGTTTGGGCGGTTGTTAATTGTAAGAATTTTTTCGGATTGAGAGGGTCCCGGTCAGGGAAAATTCTCAGCTGATGATTTTTTGCACTTTCACTTTCCATGGTGTTCATTTCAATCTGACGCAATACAACAACAACCAATCAAGAAGGTGTTGTGAAACCTACCTCGAATTCGCGATGCACATTAACGGTCCATCTCCGACAATTTGGGCACTCTGCAGCTGGTGCGACGATGTTATGATCATTCTAATTAACACCACTGCTATTTCTGGGCGGCCGTTTACGAAGCACACGAAGTATTTAGCCTGAAACGAACGAATGCTTGCCCCTCATCCTCCCACAACGCATCCATTAAACAAGAGCTCCCAGTCAACAGCTTTGCTGACGAAAAAGTTGAACGAACTATCACGCCTTTCTTCCGCTGCGGTCCGCTCATCATAATCATTCATTTTTAGAACCAAAATTCGTCCGCATATGACAGACACAAGCAGAGCAAGCAAGACTCTAAAACTAGTCGTCGTCAGGCCGTCAGTAGAATGGAAATGAGTAGAATGGACGGAGAAGTGCTCCGTCGGACTCCATAAAACAAGTTAGCCAAACAAGACTGTTTTGTTTCATACGTTTGATTCTTTCGCTGAAACTTTCCACATTTTTTTTCCACTGTTTTCAAAATATACATAAAACTAATAACATATTCCGAGGCACCCATGAAACAATCTCTTATTTGTCTGGCTCGTCTTCAGGCCTACAAGACTGTCGAGTACTTCAGGCGGTACTGTTATTCGAGCTTAATTTAGTTCGGTACCAGCGTAGCTAAATTTATCCGATCCACCGATCGCACAGCGATCACAGCGTGACTCACCGTGAGATTGCCAAATGCAACCGCCCTGAAGAATAATGGGGGAACTTTCGTAGCATGATCCGGAGCTCGTCTTCGTGTACCCTACCGTAAAGTACCCGGAAAACAATTCCCAATGGGAGTTTGCTTTGAAGGCTACTTTGACGGGACATTCGTGTCTTCTGCCCGAGAATACTTGCCTATCCATCATGGTTTTAGATGTCAGTCCGCTGTCTCGCCTGTTGCAATAACTACTGTCCGTAGCAGCAAAAGACGAAAAAACCACCAGAAATAACAAGCGGTTGTTTTAAACTGGTAAAAAATTTAGTGAATCTCTTGTAATGTCACTGTGAGCATGTGAGCAAACGTTTTATTCGATGAAAGGTACACGAAACCACCAATCAATTACGGGTTCCACAATGGAGCCAATATCAGATGCGGCTAGTAAAACATGAAATTTTGGACAGTGTTTTGTGAGCCATATCTTATCAAATTCGCCTTTTACCGCTTGTTTATATGTATGTTTCATTTCGATAGCTCGTCGCATTAGATAGCTATCATGAGTAAAGAGGACAAAACTGGAACCGCTCCCGGTGTTGCTTGGTGACATTAGAAAGTTTACTTCTACATACTGAGGTATTGGTCCTTGGGATAAATAAAACACATCTCAAGTAATCTGGGTCTGAGTTATCCGCAGGACATTTATGAGGAATGATTTATCTTCTTCAATTTTCTGTTTCCACTTAACTAAAAAGCGCCGCAAGCACGTGCAAATAAACATAGGTTACAGGAAAAATTAAACCATGCTACAAAGAAAATCGAGCGTAAACGGTAAGCTAGATACGAAGCGCTTCGTTGTTTCACTGCCACTAAATGCACATTACATGCCGTCGTTCACTGCCTCGCCTGTCCGGTCCATTCATCCGTGTCGCACAAGTAATGCATCATGGGGGTAACAATCATAATATGTAAATTCACAACCACACAAACCACCAAGCATTGGGTCTAGAAAATACAAAATTGGCAACTACTGCATGGAGAACTCGATCAGATCTAGTGAATCTTGTGGTCCATAAATGAAAGGGAGAGCAGTTTTCAGCAAACCAAAAAAGGGAAAAAAGTCTTATAAGAAGATTAGCATTCCAGGCACATAAACTCTTCCTGTTATGTAAAAAGAGTGAACTTTATCGAGATGAAAGTATATTTTCTTGCATTCTTACTAGAGAGCCATACTATCTAACTGAGGTATCAGTCTCAATGTATAACGGATCCAGCATGCTCTTTGTCATATCGCTCAACTTTACGCAACAAAAACGATAAAGCAAATATCGTATGATACAAGCATTACATGTAGCCATCTTTTCATTATAGAGCGCCCTGAAGTGCAAATATTGCTTTTGTCAACATACGAAACGATTTCCTGCATTCGTACAGAACTTAACATGCTCATCCGTCAAGCATGATCATGTGTATCCGTTTTTTAGCTTCCGTACCATACGAAATGATTTCCTAACAAGTGCAAAAAGCATGTACCAAGGGGATTGGACCTGGGAGAAAATGGTTACCACCTTCCAAGAGCAATTTGATCGGAAGCCGTCAAAAATGTCACAATCGGCACGTCCTTCTGTTAACAACATGCGACACCGAGCGGAATCCACGTCACATTCGTCTTATCCAAGAACCTCCTATCATCCCGATCGTCAACATTGAAAATCAGCAACAAAAAACACCAGAGAATATCGCCAAAGCCTCCTCTTGCACCACCCAACTGCGCACAAACCATTATGGAAATGTAACAAATTTATTATCATATATACTCGCTGCCCTTGTTTCATAATCTGCCCCAGTTTCACTTCGGCAGAACCTTCGGTTTGCAATTCACTTATAACGAACGGTCTAAATGAATCCGCATTGGAGAACATTGGAGAAAAAAACGAACTTCGCTCCAAGTGTGCAATAATCCAAGCAATTGGATTCCTTTACGACACATCCTTTATGCTTTCTTCGCGTTCCGTGATAGCCCAAATCGAAACTGAATTCTACTCTCCCCGGTGGATGTACGCCAGGTTAGCAGCAGTAGTAGCGGACGCTCAATTACACTTAATCCAATCAGTGGCTAAACGAGCATCAACTATATTGTGCCAGGCAGAGAAAGATCGATTGAGATTTTTGCTTCCTTTTGCGGTGTTAAGAAGCTTAACGTGATACTCATTGATCGGTGCAACATGTGCTCTGTGAGAATTTGCGGTTGGGATGATTTAATCCTGTCCCAATTTTTCGCAACTAAATTGGATTGAAATGGAGTCATGAATGAGAACTGTTAAGTGTAACTTAATGTGCGCTTCCCTCCTTAACCTTAGCCTTAACCTTAACCTTAACAAACATGCACAATCGATGGAAAGCAATTTGCGAAAACTGGTCGACAACGTTGGGCCTGGGTTTTGTTTGTAAGCGCAAATTTTTGTTTTGTCTTTGTTTGCCCATGGAAAGTCTACGGTTTCGGGTTTCATTAATATTTTACCTTAAAAATGACCTGCCAATTTCAGCCTCGCATGGAAATTGAATAAGCTTCTCCGTGCCCCAACGACGTAGGGAAGGCAAATCTTTCGACCATTCGGCATTTCATTAAACGCCTACACGCACACACAACCCGTAACGCGATACGTGTAGTTCGCTGGTGGGCTCTCGTTTTTTGGTTGAGGCTATCCATATGTTTGGTTGAGGAAAATACAAAATGAAAATCTCACCCCCATCTCCAACCTAAAAAAACAGCGTTTTAGGGCGAAAGGATGAAAAACCTCATGCGTGCACAAAGAAACACGAACTCCCCGCACAAGGCCACACTAAAAAATTCGAACGGTCGATGAAACGAGCGTACGGTGAGGTACTGCTGTCCGAAACGAAAGAGAAAATAAATAAAACACAACCAGAACGAAACCATTATCAAAAGGCGGCAGTGAAAACCCCCAGGGCGATAATGAGGAGGAAAAAGTGCGAGTGGTATGAACAAATTCGCATTCACATTCTATTGCGACTAGCCCGGAGACGGATTCGTATCAGTCATCACATTCACTTTCGTTCAAAACGGTGCGTGGAAGAGCAGAAATCGTACGAATAAAAAAACGGAAGCAATACCCCCACTCTCCTCATCCCAAAAGTGGGTAACGAGGCGGGAAGAATGGGGAAAAAGCCGGAGAAGTTCTGACTGAGCGTCTTACAATTCTTCAACAGCGAGACACAGACGGTCGAGTACTATTTGGGGGATATAAAAAACGCAAAATCAACACAACTAAAAAACATAACGAAGAGACAGGCTCCCAAATGACTAGTGCCGCTGTTTGGGTTTTTTAGTTGAGTTTTCCGTATTAAAACAGGGGGGTTTGTACTTTAAAACAGCAACACAAATATTGTCTCTTCGTGGTGAATTTTTCACGCCGATTGCAAAGAGAGCGAAATAAACACCAAGAAAACGTGAGAGAGAAGAAACCAACGCACAGGGAAAACAAACGCTTGCGACCGGTGCTCTACAAACATCAATTCAAAAATAAAAGCAAGGCGATCCTTCGCCACCCTGTGACAGGTGTTAAGGGGCCCGGGCGGAGCGAACAGGAAGGTAAATCGTCGGCAGCGCCACTTGTTTTGTTCTACTTATGTGTCGCGGGTTGGCCATTGTTTTGCAACTTTAAAAGTGTTTAAAACAGCCCGCGATGTATACATTTGAGTTTTTATCTATTACAATTTGCGACTGTTTCGTTCCAAGATATCAAATCGCGAAAATTACGAGCACTACAGAGGGCAATACAACTAAGTCGATGAAATGTTCTTTTGAGTTATTCTACGGATAAGAATATTTAACGGAAAAAGCTTTGTTTATGGTGGAATACATTGAAGGAACTGTGTTAAGTTAAACTCATTAATTACACCAAAAGTTTCTGCATCCTCTTAACCATTTATTCATAAACAGCTCATGGCTTATCATAGCTTATCAAATCTCAACCAAAGTCACCTTGCACGGTGGATTGAATAACACAGCAAACACCCCTGCCAGAAAATCTTTTTATGCCCTGTTTGAGGCCATTTCCGCAAAAGGCTTTTGCTGCAACATAACTGTTTCACTTGTTCTTCCTTTTATTTATAGCTCCTTCATTCACATACTGTTTGTTTATTATGGCAGTTCGTTCGTTGCTTGCGATACTAGAAAGTGCATGGCTGGTTGCAGTTTCCCTGTTGCCTACACCAACACTTCTTTGCCGTGAGTAGCTCTCTAGTGTGGGTGCTATCCAAAAATTCTACTCCAAGCTGTCAATGCATACCGTATGACCATCGATTCCAGTCCCAGAATCGAACGGTGAAGCTGAATCGATACGTCAGCTTGCAGCAAGACACAAAAGAAGGTCGTGTCCCTTCAGGTGAGAGTGCATTCGAGGGTTTGGTGCCAGAAGGCAATGATCCTCCCCCACACGAATCGGGCTGAAATTGGGCCGAGGACAGAGGACCGTGAGTGATCTTCATGGTGATGCGTCAAGTAGTGGAGCAAGATGCACAAGCTGCTCGCAAGGTATGGCCCAGTTTGTCACTCAATTGTCTACAGAATCCACCATTCATTTCGTGATTCATCGGCCATCGGGTGTCAATTAATGAGAACTCGTCTCTGTGGCATAACTGTGAGTCAAGTAGTGATGTTATAGTCAGTTGATGTTTACCGACATTCGTCATCTACTGATTCATAATCAGTCCTTAGGATTTTTCCCGCTCATTGGCTGGATGTACTTTGAGCCACAACGAGAAAGCACAAATCTCGCAAATTTTTGTTTTGTTTTTTGTTTGAGAGGCTTTGGGTCTTTGAGACCTCATTCGCCTCTACAAATCTCATAACACCGAACACCAACTGGATTGTAACATCATTGGAGAAAAGATTGTTGCTGACTGCCGGAGATCACCGCTCAAACATGTCTTGCGTAAACAACGCAAAACGTCATCGCTTAAAGCGTGTGTGCGTGCGTGTGATTATTGGTGCGTATAACATTGAAAATCTATTTTTGGCATCACCGCATCGTCAACGCCTCGTTTTGTACTGAGCTGTGTCTAGGAAGCGGACAAATTATTTTTAGCGTTCCCCACGGCTATCGGTCCTTGCTCAAACAAGATCTGATTGGTACCGCTAGAAACGGAGATCCACCGTCTGCGATTCTCGGAAGTGATTTTTCGATCTGTCGAAGATGTTTTGTTTTAAAGAGATTGGTAGCAAAACATTCCTGCAATAGCGTTGCACGTGTTGAACTTCTTGACATAATTTGATACGCTTCCCTTAAGCATCTTACACCTGGCATGAGTAGTCCACGACTGGTCTGATTCACTAATTCATTAAGCAGAATTTGGTAATTACCAATATTCTAACACCTTCCCGCAAAGTAGCACATGAATGCTGGTATGACAAAAATACCATTATTGAGAACTGGAACTGGATGTTATAATCAGTACGTAATTGGTGTTAATTTTCTAAGCCAGACACTAGTAATTGGCACTGTCGATAATGCTTCAACGGACCTACTCCGACAGGCGTGGAAAAATAGGTTAGGGTTGAGATCTGCTAGCTTGCACACTATACGACACACAATCTCAACCACACCGATCTTCTAAGCTGTCGTAACATAATATAAAGATAAACTATTTTTAACTCTTCTTTGTGCGTTCTTCCCCTCCTGTTTAGTGAGTTCTTCGCGTTAAAATTGCATCACGACATGGCCTCGGTTACAATATGTAGGACGCGGAAAGATTACGATATGCATCCGGCCAAATCAGACCCAGGCGACCTAGCCAATACTTCAGGTTGGGGAATGCAGTTGCCAGTGCCGAGTTGAATAGCTCACTTCTGGTGAGATGAGTAAGCTTGAACTTTTCATGATGCACCAACTCATTAGCTGGGTGCTTCTCAATGGTATTTATGAGACATTAAGGCAGACTTGAAGTTCAAGCATAACTTTTCGCTCTTCCGGTAAGGATTTTATCGATAATTGCTTGGAATTCGCATTGGAGCGATTCTTCCGAGTTACCGGTAAATGTCAATCTGTAAAAGTCGAAGTCGTTTTTAATCTAATCCTTCTCCTATATGTACTTTATCGTACATGTCGTCGTTCCAACAAGCATGACGTAGTTGGGAAAAGAATGATTTCTTCTTTTCCCTCTATCGCTGTCTTCCATCGTAAACGGACGATTTTTTTGCATTGTAAGAAATCATTCCTTCCCGACGGATTCGACATCAAGTTCGTATGAGTGCTTCATGGCCATCCATTTTGCTATCGAACGGCCGTGTGTGTATAATGCAGCCAGGGTGCAGTAAGAGGATGAAGCAGAAACCCTCTTCTAGTGCTTGTACGAGGTTCATAAACAGTGTACTAAAAGAGTCCGACGCACCCTGTACTGGTGCCTTTGTTACGTTAAGTGATCGAATCTTGAAGCTCATCAGTCGTTGTGCCCTGTGGGTGTCGTCCACTGATAGACACCACTCAGTTTCGTACACAAAACCCTTCTTCTGATGACCCAATTATTTTTTGGGCTTACTCTTGCAGCACTCGACCGACCCACCTAGAAGGTAAGGCCCCTTTTGGACCGTTCGGTGTGTTCCTACACGAGAACATGTAGGGCGTTGGGTGCTTCGTAGCGTTGTAAATGTGTACGCAATAATCATAACCAGCGATAACCTAATTTCTTCTGTTTGTCATACCTCCCTTACCTGTCCGTACTTTGTTTTGTCACACGTACTTGTGTAGTCGTTCACACACACAATATTCTCCAATCATGACCACCCTTTGGCGATAGATTAGATTTCACTTCCTCCTAGCATCATACACTTAACAGATGATGCTGAGAGATGATCCCAACGCCGTACTGCACCTTGATTCCTCGAGATTTTAAAAGTCATAGACGATGTGGACCCTCGGGCTATATAACTGTACAAACTACCGGGAAGATGATGAAGAAAGTAAACACAACAACTCGTCCAATGATTTGGCAAAGCCAGTTGGCCAACGCATCGCTTCCTTACCTTCGCGGATACGTCGTGAAAGTAAAATTAAATCCCAACGAACACACACAAACGTAGCCAGCAACCACGACCATAACCAGGGCCATGAGGACAGGCTACATTTGGTAGCAAACCCCATAGAACTTGCAGACAGGGTTGCTGCAGCAGAAACGGAACCCGATCCCACGAACGCAGCAAAACGGGGAGGGCGGCAGACACAACCGACTACGCTAACAAGGGTTGCGCTGGAAGCAGAACTGGTAAAACTGGTGCTGCACTCTATGAATTTCTCGTTTTTTCCTTGCCTACTTATGCCCCCCTGTTCCTCAAACACTCCGCTCCGGGTGCTTCGTCGAGTTGGGGAATTGTTTCTCTCGGGTTTCCTGTATTTGCTTAGGTCGTTGTGACGACGCCAGTCAAGAAAGGTGCGTCTGGGAATGTTGGACAGTGTCTAAGATGTCCCGATTCCACCACGCATTCAGACACACCTGTAGGATGTGAAAAATGCATCTTTAATAGCTCAAGTGATGAATAATCGCATCAGGTACACGTACTTCATCGCGGCGATTCTTAAGACATCATCGTAGCCATTCGCTTGATCGCTTTATTAAACAAAAATTCCCATGTGGTGGAGCTACCCACAGCTAGCTCGAGCATTTCATTAGAAGTATATTTTCTCTATTAGTAACAGCAGATACCTAATATCCAATAAAGGGTATCTGCAGCAAAAGCTTTACCACGGAAACCACCCCCCACCCTCTACCGAATTTTCGATCAGCAGTTTCTTCATACGAGTGAAAGTGACGTCTTCATCCGTTTCGCACCACAATCGCTTTTCATAAGCGAGCCCATTGATTAGGCCTGATCGGGAGGCTTTTCGGCTATTAGACGACCACGGATGCCTGCTTGCGTGAGCATGCGCGTGAAGTTGCCTAAACCGGGACCGACACAACACTGGCCGGAGTGTGTGTTTTGCTTTCGTATGAAGGTGAAACCAATCCCTCTTATCAATCAACGCCATCGAAAAACACACACAAAACGGTACAATGCATACACGGCACCTTCTTCCTTTTTTTCTGTTTTATCATCTCGTCAACTGCGTGGCTGTTTGTGCGTTATCGAAAGTGCTAATTAGCGATGGGCCGTCAACCTCACACACACAACACTTTCCTATCTCAATTGACACAGGGCATTTACATACACGCCATTATTGTCCTTCAATTGGAACGATAAACTGTGCGGTAGCGTGCATCCTTGCCTTGGATGTCATCATCGAGTGACTCCAACGGTTAATCAGTCTCGCACAAACGTTTGATGCTGCCAATCACATTCAATTAGTTCTAAGCGAGCAGCCGCCACCCCAAGAATTGGAAGCCCGAGAATCGTAGGTTCAGATATTTGATTTTTTTTTTTGCAACGCCCTCCCTCTCTCTCTCTATCTTTCTTCATAACTGATTGCTTTATTGGAAGTTTCTCTAGTCTAGTGGCCTCATCATCGCCATTAACAGAAAGCGAAGGAAGGTGGTGGCGAGGTGCGCGAAGGAGGATGGAGCATAATGCTACATATGATCGTACAGTATTGAAGTTCAGTAGACTCCAAGAAAGCAGCATAGAAGGGCGTGCTGGATGTTCTTCTTGTGTCTGTTGGGCGTCTTCATAGACCGACGATCTGTGATCAATGTTCAATCCTGGTACCGGTTTATGACGCACCAAAGCGATGAAGAAAGAAGAACGAGACACAACATCGAGATCATTAACCTGCGCTTTGTCGATCGTCTGACAATTCCTTCAGAACCATCCTACAACTACACACGCACCGTGCGTCTATCTCGATTTACAAATTCCCAACAGACGACGTGGGAAGACTTCGTTTGACCAGTTCCTGTGATTCAGTCGAGTTTTTTGTTCAGTTTGTTCTTCTCCTGTTTCTTAATTTTTCACTTGCCCATGACCCGGCGTGTCCTTCGGATGGCCGTTACTTTGCTTCGGAAATGGATGTTTCAATGGTATATGGGAAGCGTGAGAAAAAAACACAGACAGGCCAAGGAGGCTGATTGCGTTATTTAAATTTTAATTTCATTTCACTTCTTTCGCTTACGAAAAGTCCTCGCTGGCCTCGTACATCAATGCTCTGTCTCTGCGAATCAATAATAATCCAACGACTTCACAAGCACGGAAACCGCACACTTGTGGCTGTAAGATCAATGTTTCGTTCACTTGGACAGGAGCTGGGGGTTTTACGTATCCACTTGGAATAAGATTTAATTAAATTACCTCCCGTACTAAGGTATAGCCTATGTCAATATCCAGTAACTCGCGGTTGAATCTTCAGCTTTAATCTTCAAATGATTGCGAGTTCCAAAAGTGAAGGAACTCCAATTCTTAACGATATTAGAGAAAGGAGGAGAGAGGGTGCAATGCAAATCGTTCACTTTTGAGCAGCTCAAGATACAGTTTCCTTGCTGAACACTGTACTTTACAGCCCAATATACGTCCTTCAATGTCTACCAATCAATAAATAATCCATTTTTATGCATACGTTAGCATCGACCGTGCTTCCAATACGGTTTTTGTGAATGAATTCACGATGGCTTATTTTGGTCGACCCCATTTTATTCGATTTACTACGTAAACATAGCGAGAAACACAACAATGCATATGTTTAACATGCGACTTGAACGGTTAAGCATATCTCCAAACAAATCCTACCCATGGAGCAGAATTGGCGAAAATCAGGATTACTGGAACGGTGGCGTTATCGACTTCAAAAAACCAAGTAAAAGCTACATTACTATGATCTGACGCGCTGGCCGCTCTACATCTAAATGCTGTTACGAATTTTGTAGAAAGTCCCTCCCCTTTCCACACAGCCTCTTCTCCTTTATCATCTGCGGGAAAGTTTCATTGTTTATCCTTCATCCCCTAAACCTCACACACTCACCCCAACCGTCTCTAGTTTGCCATATCTGGTCCACAGAACCTTCGGATGAAAGTGGACTTTATTTAGTCTTCGGTCAACATAGCCATTGCCGTGGTCTCACCCGTCCATGTCGGTTTATTTTGCGAAAAAGAATTGGAGTAAATTTAGATTAGACTTACATCATGCCAGGCCCATGTTGACATACGATCTCTTCACTTGCTTGTGTCGTAATAGAAGTCATCAACACGCACATCATCACCATCATCATCAGACTGATCGTCACCCTCGTTTTAGGGTTGTATACGTAGATTGGTTCGCAAGGTGTTTGTTTAAAGGTGTTTTTTTTATTTCTTTTATAGATCCGCTTTCGAAGGAGTTTTCTGTTTTATTGATGCGTCTAGGACCATGCTGCTTTTCACCAACGAGAGAAACGACAAATGAAGCTATTAAGCTATTTCGCGAGAAGGAAAACCAAACAGCCCTCGGGGCGGCGGTTTGTAAATGAGATTAAGTGCGTTGAATACCGCTTGGGCGCGGTAAATGTTATTGCAACAAGGTCTGAAGAAACAAATTTGAAACCGTTACAAGCGCACTATTACGGTTTATTATATATTTGTGTTATATATAATAATAGATAGGTGATGAATATTATATTTCATTATAATATTTCATCACACCTTATTTAGAAAACCTTAGCCAAATGACATCTGTGCATCGTCAGTCGGCTACACACAGACAGGCTCCTCGACGGGCCATCATTCTTAGTCCGACCACGAACGAATAAAGACAGGGAACTAGAAACACGACTTGTAATTGGCGCAGCCGGTATTAGGTGATTAGAAAAAAGAACAGTGCTAGTGAGTGACAAAAAGCTCACGTAGTTTGTCCGGATTTGTAGCTACTACCAGATAGGGCTTCATATTCATCTCCGTGCGATTCCAAAAGTGCGGACGATTTGTGGCAACGCCGTTTTCTTTTCATCGAAAGGACCATCCTCTTCCCTCTTTCATCATCCAGTGTCGGATTGAGGTTAGGATCCTCACGTGTTCTTCAACACTAACGCACAGGTAAGCAAACTTTTAGTTTTTAATATCTTTTGTTTGTCCGAGTGACAGAGAAAAAAAAACTTTTGCTACCGTGCTTCGAATAGTAACTATTGAATAGAGCTATTCGATTTCTTTAATTTGAGTGTATTAAAAACGCGTTCTTAGAGAGACGTTTTTAACCGACACATTTTTATGTGGAGAGATCCAACGGCTGAGGCTTTTTCTTCGGATTCCGATTCCATATCGAACGATTCCGGTAGCCTCTCGCACATACCCACAAACGTAGTTATTCCTATCGAGAATTTATCCTTAGCAGATAATATGGAACAAATACAAGTGCAACTTGAGCAGCTTAAGCAGCTTGTGCAAACTCTCGCTGTCTCTCACGAGCAGCAATCTCAAAAAATTCTCTCATTAGAGAACAAGTCTAGCAATAATCAAGCTAGTAGTAGTAGCGAACCGCATGGCGCTAACCTTAGTGCTAATTTGGATGCCTTTTATAAAATCCCAGATCCGATAAAGGCAGTACCAGTGTACGATGGGAACAAAAAACAGCTTTTTGCTTGGTTGAAGACAGCTGAGAGTGTATTGAATATTTTTAAAAATAACGTGCATCCTGCTGTTTATCGCATGTATGAAGATGCTATTAGCAATAAAATACAAGGTCGAGCAAAAGATGCGTTGTGCTTAGAAGGAAATCCTGCTGATTTTCAAGAAATCAAAGATATTTTGACGAAAGCTTTCAGTGATAAATATGATCTATCAATGCACATGAGCCAACTGTGGCATAACAAGATGAATAACAGTGCAAATTTAAAAACTTATTACATACACACAAAAGAATTAGTACAAAAGATTAAACAGATAGCTAGGCAAACCGATAAATATCAGGAGAGTTGGTCTGCTATAAACCAATTTATAGACGAAACAAGTCTAGCTGCATTTATTGCAGGGTTGCAGGAACCATATTTTGGTCATGTTCAAGCAGCACGCCCTGAGGATTTGGAAGAGGCATATGCATTTTTATGCAAATTGAAATCCAACGAGGTGACAGCACAAAATTTGAATGTTAGGAAAATTGCAGAGACGAAGCATTTTTCAAACAGTGAAGGATCCCAAAAGCGTTTTGATAATAACGCCAATAGATCAAAACCTACAAATCAAGCATCGTCATCGAGTTCAATGAACCGAAGCACGAGAAATGTGCACTCTTCTAACACAAATGCCCCTGTTCCAATGGAAACTGAAACCAGCAGAACAAGACTAACACTAAATAGGAAAAATTTAAATACAAACGAAACGTTTGATACGAACTTAACTCGATCGTTTGAAGATGAGGAGGAAGACATTACAGTAAATTTTTGGGAGACTACGGAAACAAATCTACCAATTTAGACTTTCTTCCATACATAATAGGAACACATCCGAAAACTTCACGACAATTTAAATTACTTTTGGATAGTGGTGCAAATAAAAATATTTTGAAACCGGGTATAATTCAGTCATTACAATCTGTTGATACAGTTATAAAGAACACTTCAGGTCGTCATAAAGTTTCACGGAAAGGATCAATAAACTTGCTTGGACCAGAATTTCCAGACCAAATGTACTATGAATATGACTTCCATAAGTTTTTTGATGGAATTATCGGTTCACAATATTTAGCCGAATGTGATTCTGTTATCAGCTATAGTGAAGAAACAGTAACCATCGCTGGTAACTCGATTGCATTCCGCAAATATTTTCCATCTAAAAAATTGTTTTATCACATAGTAACAATTGACACTCTGGAAAATGGAGATTGGTTTGTTCCGTGCCATCAAGTTCTTTGTAATAATATTATAATAGAGCCTGGATTATATAAATCAGAAAACAATAAGTCTACCGTAAAAATCATAAGCAAATCTCATATTGCACCAACTATTACGACAAGTTTTCATCTAAATGTAAATAATTTTGAAACCATTAACCCTATCCCATTAAACATTGATGAACCAATTGATAAAAAAACAATAGAAATGTTAATAAGGGTTGACCATTTGACACCTTATGAAAAAGAAAACCTTTTGGATTTAATATTAAAAAATCAACAGGTACTCCTCAAGAGCAATGAAAAACTTTCTTCTACTACCGTAGTTAAGCACAAAATTATAACTAAAGACGATGAACCAACATATTCCAAAACGTACCGATTTCCAAATCATTTTAAAAAAGATGTAGAGGAGCAAATCTTAGAAATGCTCGAAGATGGGATAATTGTTCCCTCCAACAGCCCATATTCTTCTCCGATTTGGGTTGTTCCCAAAAAACCAGATGCCTCTCAAAAAAGAAAGATCAGAGTCGTAATAGATTTTCGAAAACTAAATGAAAAAACTATCAATGATAAATACCCCATTCCTCAGATAGAGGAAATCTTAGATAGTTTGGGAAAATCTACATACTTTTCCACATTAGATCTCAAATCTGGTTTTCACCAGATAGAAATGGATCCCGCACATCGCGAAAAAACGGCTTTCTCTACAGCACAAGGACACTTCGAGTTTACGAGAATGCCTTTTGGGCTTAAAAATGCCCCAGCGACTTTTCAACGTGCAATGAATCACGTATTAGCAGGATACATAGGATCAATTTGTTTTGTCTACTTGGACGATATTATTGTTACAGGTCATAGTTTAACATCACATTTGGAAAATTTGGATAAAGTCTTGAAAAGATTAGCAGCTTGCAATTTAAAAATTCAAGTTAACAAATGTGAATTTCTAAAAAGAGAGACGGAATTTTTAGGTCATTTAATAACTCAGGACGGGATAAAACCTAACCCCGATAAAATTCAAAAAATTCTAGATTGGAAAATACCCACGAATCAAAAGGAAATTAAACAGTTTCTCGGGCTAACTGGTTACTATCGCAAGTTTGTGAAAGATTATGCCAAGCTAAGTAGACTACTTTCAAAATGCCTGAAAAAAGGCACTAAAGTCACTTATGATGAAGAAGATTATAAAAAGGCATTTGAAGAATTAAAACAAATTATTGCTTCTGATCAAGTCCTCGCTTATCCAGATTTTGAACAACCCTTCATTCTTACCACAGACGCTAGCAATTTCGCCTTAGGAGCGGTGTTGTCTCAAATTCAGGATAATCGTGAAAGGCCTATAGCATTTGCAAGTAGGACACTGAATAGCACCGAGTCTAACTATCCAGCCACAGAAAAAGAGGCCTTAGCAATAATTTGGGCAGTCAAAAAATTCAAGCCTTATCTTTACGGAAAAAAGTTTACGTTAATCACGGATCATAAACCCCTCACATTCATAAAAACTTCTTTTAAAAATTCAAAAATTCTGAATTGGCGTTTAGAGCTGGAAAATTTTGACTACGAGGTTAAGTATAAAGAAGGAAAAACTAATGTAGTAGCGGATGCGTTGAGTAGAAGGATTGATCCCGACAAACCAATACGAGATATTAATGCTTCCTCCATTTCAGATTCACCAAGAAGTGGAACAAACCAAAGTAGTGGCACGATTCATTCGGCGGATAGATCCAACGATCACTACGTCCACTACACAACAAGACCTGTGAATTTGTATCGTAACCAGCTAATATTCAAGTTGGGAGACACGGATTCTATTGTACAAGAAACACCATTCACGAATTATCAACGAACTGTAATCACTAAGAATAATTTCGATTCATGTAATGTTAGTCAGCTTTTAGGAATGTACCATAACGGAAAGCAAACTGCGATTTTTGCCCCAGAAAATCTTATGCAAGTGATCCAAGAAACACTTAGTAACCATTCCTTTAGTAAAGGACATTTCGTAGTTACAACACATATGGTAGAAGACGTGACAAGCTCTGAGAAACAAAACTTTCTTGTAACATCTGAACATGATAGGGCCCATAGAGGCATATGCGAAGTAGAGCAACAGCTAAGGAGATCGTATTTTTTTCCTTGTATGCTTAAAATGATTACACGTTATGTGAACAGTTGTGAAATTTGTAGTTGTAATAAGTATGAACGAAAACGTTATAATATTAAGATTTCCCCTAGACCGATCACCCGGAAACCATTAGATCGCGTTCATATGGACATTTATATAATCAATAGTTGTAGTTTCTTATCTATCATTGATTCATTTTCTAAACATTTGCAAATGCTGTATCTTAAAAACAAAAATATTGTGCAAGTTCAAAAAAAATTAGCTTCTTACTTTTCTACCATAGGATTACCTAAAGAAATTATAACAGATCATGAGACCACATTCATGTCTGTCCAACTAAAAAGTTATCTTTCATCGTTAGGAGTTTTGTTGAAGTATGCATCTTGCTCAGAGTCTAACGGCCAAATTGAAAAAACACACTGCACAATAACAGAGATTATAAATACAAATAAGTACAAATATGAAAGAGCGGACACACGAACCTTAACAAAAATTGCTGTAACTCTTTACAATAATAGTGTACACTCAGCAACTAAATTTACGCCCAACGAATTGTTGTTTAACAACACTAACAATAGAAATCTTTTAGAAATATCTAGAAACGCTCAAGTGCTGTATGATGAGGCGTATAAGAATATGAGCAAAGCCGCCAAACAGCAAACTAATAAAAACGATACGAAATGTGTCCCTCCAACATTAGCAGAAGAGCAAGCAGTATTCGTTATACCTAACATAAGAACTAAGATGCAACCTAGAGCAACAAAAATACTAGTGAAAAACGTACAGGACAAAACATTTGAAAATGCTAGAGGCGTTAAGAGACATAAGAAAAAGATTAAGAGGTTAAAAATTTAACCAGTAAGGAATAGCGTAAAAAGAATTCGAATGAAACCATTTTTTTTTTTTTTTTTTTTTGTATACGGTACTTAAATTAAGGAACGCAAATTCATTGTATGTCAATTGTATTAGGATAAGGAATTAGGCTAGGAAACCATTTGAACTTTTTTTTGAATACTGTCGTTAATATTCGGACGAGGACGCCCGATCTCTACCCCCCGGAGAAATAATAGATAGGTGATGAATATTATATTTCATTATAATATTTCATCACACCTTATTTAGAAAACCTTAGCCAAATGACATCTGTGCATCGTCAGTCGGCTACACACAGACAGGCTCCTCGACGGGCCATCATTCTTAGTCCGACCACGAACGAATAAAGACAGGGAACTAGAAACACGACTTGTAATTATATATATTGTTTATTATATAAACAATAGTTATGTTATTTTGAAACACACACAAGGAAAAACTAATAAAAGGCCGGAACTACACCCAATGATCTTTCGGAAATAGGGTATATCAAACACAACTAAATTAAATTGATACAGTTGTGAAGGATATTAGAAAGCAACTAGAACGGTGTTTTGCTAAAGACTATAGTCTCATTATCCGACTCTCTCGCACGGTCCTGCATCATTTTACACCCTCTCTAAATTGCAATTAAATCGCTTACCACACCTCTTTAAATTTTTAGCAACAAGCCTCAACCCCAATCTGAAGATCTAATTTTATTGGGCACTCATCAACTCATCGGTACAATTGTTAGGCACAATTTCATCATTTGCCAGATAACTGGCCTGGCCACAATCAAAACAGAAAGTAGACAAACTGTGACTCCGACGGGCAACTCCCTGCGGGATACCCCACCAATAGGGATACCGCTCTAGCAGTTGGCGAAAAGTCTTTGTCAGCAATACCCTAGCCTTACCAGTATGATGTCGCCGTGCTGTAACTCCAAGGCGCCCAAAGGAGAGAGACCATTAATGCCAAGTGCAAAGCAAGTGAAATCGAGCAATGGAGGCAAAGTGTTGCAAATATTATTATTGTCAGGTCTCTCACTCACCGTGGTTGGAGTTGGAGTTGGTGATGCTTTCGCAACCCTAAGACACACATACACACACATGTGCTTAAGACGTAGTAAGCGTTTTTGAATCTGGAGTTTTTTTTATTTTCGCAAAAAGAAACCACCTTCAACTTCAAGTCCATCCATCGTCGAGGTGTCTTCTTTCGCGTGTGTGTGGTTAGTGAGGCGTAGAAATTGGGTCGCGCGCGCTTTGCGAAGGAAAAGGAAAACCTTTACGCATCTTACAGTATATGCAGCAACGGTTGAGGAAATTGTTCACTCAAGTGTTGGTAATTCAAACGTGTGCTTGTACCCCACCCTTACATGTTGTGCTGGACTGTTGTTTTTTGGCCAAAGAAAACAACCTCAGATGGACACCGACCATATGAATCGTGAGAATTCGTGAGCTGCTTAGCGTGTCGACAACGACGATGATAGTGGTAGCTGTTGTTCACGCTTGTTAGATTTGGAACAAACGCCTCATTTAGCTTTTATCTGGTGGTCGTGGCTCTCTGGTGCTGATGCATCCATGGACGCAAAGCCATGGTTGCCAAAGGAAGCGAAAATGATGGTCTGCACTTGGCCATAATTGAGTGCATTCGTTGTTCGAAAAACTGCACACAATACAATGTGAATGTTTTCACGCCGATTTCTTCGACTCCTTCTATTTGGTCATTGTGCTGCTGGAAGCTCTCTGATAAGTGGGGTGGGAAAATTTAAATTCGATTTTTCCAACCTTGCCCCACGAATGGCCTCATCACTGAAGTGGGCTCATTACAAGCAGGAGAGTTAGATGAGCGAGGGGTTGTTATTCATTTGCGAATAGAAAACGGTTGCGTCAACCATGCCTCAAAACATGCTGCGCTGAATCAACAGGTTGCAATTTTGGAGCCGTCGTTGTCCCTTTATTCACAAAGTTAGGATTTGTATTAAATTGCCATACTTAAAGTCGCAATGTTTTGGTCTCGAACCTTCGTAGTATATTTTCTGTTACATCAGGAAGTCTTCATTACCTCTAATTAACCACATCTTGAAATCTGTTGAAACGAGCCGATATTAATGCCTTCCCGCGTTCACGGGCAACAGAAAGGACCCCATATTATTCAGGACACCCTTCGAAGTTATAATAAGAGTGAACAATTACCCTTACGAAATTGAAAACACACACTCTTTTCAGCAACTTCAGGCTGAACACACTCATCTTGTTTCCTTCTAGATTTCAATTTAGAGTTGCTAAGTCGTGCATAATTTATTGCTTCTCGCCTTCAACTTGTACAAGCGTTATTCACATGGCAATCGTAAGAAAGGTACCTACAATTGCATACAGCGGGGCAAAAGTAAGTGTCCTCGGGCCTTATCCCGTAGGGCATCTGCGTGAACCTATCAGCCAAGCGTGACAACGAAACTTTTTCGCTTCCGGAAACAACCGATCGCGCTTGTAAACGGTCACACACCCCAAGAAGTGCAGTTTGCATCTCGTGTTTCCAGAGCAAACGGCCAGACAGCGCTAATTTATCACCGCGGGTGAGTTCACTCGCTTGCTCACTTTCATCAACACGGTTACAGAGTCAATATCGGCTAAAAAATTGTTCACTTCCTACATAAACCAGCAGCAACCAGTCGGTGACTGTGACTGTGGATCAGCTGTTTGCAAGATTGAAAATGAAAACTCAAAAATTATGGATGAGGTAAATTACCACCCGTGCATGTGAAATGTTTACCTCGCAAGATACGATGTGAATATGAATGAAAAAAGTCATAACATTCGATTCGTTTTCCTTCTCGAGTGAAATGAAATTAAAGTTAATATCGTGAAATCCCCCAAAAGCTGTGTTGCTTAACAACCGCCGGTGACGGTAAGCTGCACATTAAAAATGTGCACAAATAAGCAATGAAGAGGCGCATCGACGGGGACCCATTTTCCATTTTTTTTTCTCTATGTGATGGTGACTCCGAGTGTTAGTTATCAGCCGACATTAAATATTTATCGAAGAAAGTGAGTTAGTCCTGGTTTTACAGCCGAAAAGGAAAATGTTTTACGCCATTAACTTAAAGAGCATAAAAATATTTTTGGACGTATGGGAGTTGCTTGAAAGGGACAAACAGTCTTTTTGTTCTTCATCGATCACTTGCTTAGAGTCATAATGAGACCAGGCCAGACCAGACCAGATGTTTGGGCTCCAAATGTATCCTCAAACAATTACTTCATCATTCATTAGGCTAAGCAGCATATAAAACAAATAAAGACACCAAATCATGAAGAGCCATTTGCTAAATACAGCTGAATCAAAATATCATAAAATTTTCATGCGAATGATTACAATTGTCTACATACCTGTACACCTATGACTCACACACCGACATCCGAGTGAAATAAAGCTCTTTTTTGCCTTCACAACGAGAACTCTTCTCTCTCTATGCCGACCAGATCTATGTACAAACGTAGCATAACGGGTTGCGTATTCGAACGCTGGCACGCGTTTAATGTGTCTTCTTGAATGTTTGCTATGTTACAAACCTCCCCCGAGTGCCGGTTCTCTTGCCACGGTCACTACAACGCGACAAATGGCCCTTTGTGTGCGCACACGGCCGGTGGTGGTGAATGTACGTAATTGTGTAGCTACCCCGAGTGGTGCAGACCCTGTGACGCTGGTTATGCTTTACCTACTGCGTCCACTCTGCAGGGTTGAATAAAGGGTGGAGAAAATATGTGGAAAGGGCGGGTCATTTCCCTTGATACAAACACACACACCTTCAAACACGCGCTTGTAGCATTTCGGGCGATTGGAAACATTTAAATTAAAGGCACTAAAAAAGGGTTTATCATCCCATACTGTTCGTGCCCTTAGGAACAGTCCTTTCGAGAATTCTAAAAAAAACCTTGGTTGCATGTGTGTTATGCTCTCTTTTTGTGAGTTGGTCGCCAACGTCCCATGACAACGTTACCGATAAGAAGACCACGTGAAAAAAGGGGTTTGAAAGTGGCAGGGGTATGATGATTGGTACGGGATTTCAAATACATCCGGTACATGTAGTTCCACACCGCTGACTACATTAAACTATTAATTTACATGGCACTATTACCAGTTTTTTTTATTCATATAGAACGGCTGGCTGTATTGCTCACTATTACCGGTGATTACTATTACCTTTTGGATGAGAATTTCTCTTTCATTTGTGCTCTGCTCCGCAGAAGGGAGTGGTGGAAATTTAAACCCAGCCAAAGAGATAACCGATGGCGGCAGCAATTTTCCGTTATATTGGTGAATTATAAGTTCACTGCATTTGAACCGCGGAGTGGCAAGTCGATGGTTATATAAATGTTTCAGGTTTTCGTTTTTTGCTCAAAAAAAACTGCATTATTTGAACCGTATTTTTACAATTTTCTTGCTATGGACCCATGAAACCATAGCCAACCACACTTATCGTTTCCTTCTCATACCTTTCGCATTTTTTTTAGTCTTTTCGCCCCCGGGTGTTCGATTTTCTCCTTCTATTTGTCTTGTTTCGTAATTATCGAATCAACCACTTTATGCATCAGTCGAACAATTTCTAACAACAACCATGAACACACACACACACATCGAGGAAAACTGATTGTGCAACAACTCGAACGCCGGCTGGCGCACACGTTGTGCACATCCGATCAAATCGAATCGTTACCAATTTTGACTGCGCGCTCAAGCTGTAGTAGAGGGAAATATAATGAACATAGTGGTAAACTATCGGCCGTAGAATGCATAGTGTCTTATCGCATCCTCTTCATTGCATCACTCGCGACGCCGACCGTGCCCAGGCTTGTGTCGTTTGTCTTGGGAGGCTAGACCTTGCTCCATTTGATAAGAAATCAATAGTGCAACAATGTCGCGATTGTGTAATACGACACGGGGTAGCGATGTTCTGCTCCAAAAATCATCCTTTCATCGTGTTCCAAGGGGCGTATGTCGTTTTAAGCAATCGATTAATGAGGCGTTGGATCACATCCGACAGATATGATGGAGTGTATCACACCATCAAGTCGGCAGGAACTGCACTTCTTAAAGCAATTAAAACTTCGAGAGGTCTAGGTGGACTCGGTCCAAACTGACGAATTTCTCTTCTCTTATCTGCTGCGAATAGGAGTCGTCGAACTTTGGGAGACTATTAATGTCAGGAGAATGGCACCGCACGACCCAGTCCATAAGTCTTTTTTAAGCCTTCCATATTGGATAGAGGAGACGTGATAAGCCCGAGTAAGATCTGAGTTTGAAAATCTTGATGGATAGGATCTGCAAAGCATTTGCCGCCACTTTATTCGTCTAAGTAGCTGGGACCATTATCAATGCACCACCGAGTCATCATTGGACCTAAATGTTCATCCAAATCACGACAGATTGTAAAACAGTTTACCCAATTATTTCCTTATTGTAGCTCATATTCAACGTCAAGCCTCGATTTTCCAATTACTATTTTTAACGGTTTTTTTCATTTTGTTTGTTGAGAATTTATCAAGGCTTCAATTCAACGCCGGTCCGTCGCAATATCAAGGTAAACAATAATTTTCTTTTTACGTTACAAACATCATCGGAACCGCATAACGAAACCGAACTCAAGGGTACCAGCCACAATCGGAATGGCAACGATTGACAAACTTTTCCACGGCATCAGATCCTTATCGGCAGCGGGGGGAATATGACTAAATGACGACTTCGACGGTTTTTTGTCGTACGAAGGAAAAACTTTTGCCCTGTCTTGCGCTGTTGTCTCTCTCGCTTTCTCTATCTCTTTCTCTGACGTTTTTCGTTTCCTTGCCATTCGCTTTCAGTCAAACACGCCGGAGTTGCATTAGTAATTGGTTGTAATTTATGGGAACCACAATCGAACTACTGCTTCGTTTAGGTTCGTCTTCATACAAGGTTCAAACAAAAATTCAAAAACTTCGATACCGAGCAACACAACGGAGGCTCGTTTACTAGCATGCACAACATCGTCCCGGGGTATTACGTTGCGGTTTTAGGTTTTCCGATTTTCCGGACTCGCTTAAGGTTCCGCCGAGTAGTGTTTTGGGCAAGCCCTAGTCAAGCAGAGCCACGTTTGGAAGGCAAAAAAAGCCATCGAGTAAATTGTATAACAAGATAGTTAGACAACTAATTGATCACCAAACAATCGCGCGACAGATGTGTAACGAGGGTTCGATGCCTTACCTCTGTTTCCCAGTACACTTTTCCGGGTCAAAGAATGTTTTTGTTTAGCTCCACACTACGCGGTTTATCGTTTACTTTTTGCCCCGGGTTTTCGTTGGTCTACGGTCGTAGCCATTTTGCAGGGGCCGCCCTGTTGTTTGGTTGACTGGCCAAACATTGTGTGCCCGCTCTACCAGCGTTACTGCCGCCTCACGACCATAAAAGGTTGTGTCAAAACACACGCTAAGCTCAGGCATACACACGCTTTTTGTCACTGCAACCATAACGAGGAAGTCAGGCTAGCTTCCGGTTAGAATTTTCTACGCTTTCTCTACCCCCGTTCGTGTCTGTCCCACGGGAAAAATAGAAAAAAAAAATTATTACATTCATTACAATCGTCACAAACAGAGGCATTTGGAACCCTTTTTTACTTCTTTTCCTCTTTTTTGTGGTTGGGTGGGAGTCGGAACGCCTCTTTCTCCTCCACCTTAACATTGCATGTGGGTTTTTCTTTGACTTCCTTTTCCTGTAGTTGATTTTGCTTATAATTTGCAGTAGCATTTTCCAAGCACGACGCTTGATACCCATACCCGGAGCGTTATTTGGGCAATTAGTGTGCTTTGTGTGTCATCAGTGTGCGTTGTCTAAATGATGTCTTCCTCCAAAAAATGGAGAACCGACTGGTTTCCGCATGTAATACTGCTCTCATCATCATGATAGCACAAAACCGCATGCGTACCGAAACTCAACTTCTGCACGGCTACCTGCCTAATTTACGACTGTTTATACTGCAAACCCTTATAGACCCTGGATGACTGGGGGGAGGGGGGGAGAGGTGGTGGGTAGTGGGGGGGGGGGACTTCGGAGTGAAACTTTCCAAAACAGCAGAATGACGCTTTGATGAATTGTACCCAGCGATTAGAGTAGAACATTTATTCGACTCTCTTTAGTGACCGGGGTGAGTGCTTCACTGTTGATCGGTCGATGTCTCGTACCTCGTTAGCTTGAAAAAGAAGAAACTCCCCACAAGCTAAGTCAGAAATAAATGAAAGCTGTTATCAATCACGCCCCAGTAAGCAAGCTAGAGTCAGTGAAGGGCATGGCCCCTTCATATAAAATCATCCACGACCGACGACGAATCGATGTCGGTTTTTGAGACACACTCAACGAAATCAATCAATTACGAAATGGAATGTTATACTGTGGAGCTGGAGGTTCGGGTTATTGATGAAGTGACTTGAATGCACTCGTATGGTTAAAGTTAACCCAACGTATTCTTAGAGTGTTTATTATTTGTCCATATATTGATTATTAAACTACTACTACTCGGTATTCGTTAAAGGGGTCTTTATTAACTCCCTGCTAGAGTTTCATGCAACCTTGGAATTGAATTAAAAAAGTGAAAGTAAAACAATACTTCATAAATGACATTCCAAATATCTCTGCCTACAAAAAAAAATTAGGTTCCCAAATCCGTCAAAAACAAGATGGTCGACAACGTTTTCATCTCGTTTTTTCATCGCCTGTTCTTGTGTCTGTCTGTCCCCTAAAGTCTCCAGTCCCCGCAACAGCACACGCTCAGCTCAACAAAGGATGCTGTGAGGTGGTTGCTCGCTTCATCCTGCATAATAACAGCGACACACACAAACACGTTTACACCCTGAATATGTTCGCTCACTCACTCGCCCGGAAACTGTTTCTTTACCAACACACAAAAACACCCAAAAAGGATATGCTACGGAATGGAAAAGCCGATGGAAAAGCCTCCCAGTGAGGGAAATGCTTACAGCCATTCGAGCAAACTTCCGCTCTGGTTTCGTTATGCTTTTGTTTTTATCCCAGCACACCACCAGCAAGCAATGGAGACCATGTAGAAACGCAGCATCTTCACACCAATACTAGCGCAAACGAAACGCTGGATAAGTGTTGGTGCTGAAACGTTTAATGTAATATAATATGTAATATAGAGAGGGGATGATGGTGATTCCATGCTTTTCTATGTTTCGTCTTTCATCATGCTTATTCGTATTGGTATATCCAGAATCGCCAACAGGATTTTGTGATGTTCACATATGCGTTCGTGTGGGTGTATTTGTGCCGCAGCTTGTGTTTAGGAGATTGCATGAGGCATTTGCTGCAGCAGAAACACATCACAGAACGTTCACTTTTGCTTTCCATCCCAACAGCCTGTGTGTATGTGTGTTTTTGTTGTTGGTTTCAATGTTTTTCTGTATTGTTTGCAAGAAAAAAAAATCCTTTTCAAATTACGTCAAGGACCCGGGAAGTTGGCGCACCCTCTCCACGCTCGTACACCACACATTCACATTTCAAGTGGTTTTATGGCACACAACACGACTGCATGACTTTATTTCAAGGCCTCTACTCGTAAGACCTGCAGCATCATTTTGTGAAGTAAAACATGCAATTTCTAAGGATGATTTGGGAAGCACAGGGAGACTCTGAGGCGCTTTCGCCAGTGACTCCGTGTTCCACGCTGCATTTTTTCTTACCTTGGTTACACGTTCTTCAATTTAGTTCGCAGGAGCGTTTGAATGTCTGCTTCGAACAACTCCTCTCGTGGATTCCCGTCTAGATGGTTGGTGATGATGAACCTCCTGTTTTTGCTGTTTCCTTTCTTGATCTCAAGTTTCGTTGTCACTCTCTCACACACACACTGTTATACTCTCTCACTCTCTATTGCTTCTTTTCCGTCGTCTTCTATTTCATCTAGTCGAACTCCAAGGGTTGTTTGCGTTGAGAAGCGATGGGACGTGAGCTCAGCAATGCGTTCTTTGATTTGTATGCTGCACACACTGCTGCTCCTCTTGCTCGTCACACACACACACACAAACACACACGTTTGCGTACACCACTCTGCACCTATCTGCACTATGGTGGAAGATGTGGGGTCGACCGCGAGAAATATTGCACACGACGATTCCCGTTTTTCCTGACGTTTTCCTTCGCTCGCAGTGATTGCCTTTCGCAGAACGGGCTTGACGAAACCTCACAACTACCGTTGTTGCGTGGCCACAATACACATGTATGCACCAATGAAATGCACACTTTACTTCTTTACGCTTCTTCTTCTTCTTCTAATTCTTCTGCAGAAGAAGCATATGCTATGCCTCTATGGCCTATAGGTATGATTATGCTCACACTATTAGTACACGTACACTGCACACTGATTTGGACCCGCGCGGACGGTTCTAATTTCGCTCTGCAATGTATGCTCAGACGAGTCGTGCAGCTTCGCAGATCTATCTCCTCTATGCACACCCTTTCTTCAGTGTCTGGAGATTTGCCGCGAACAGAGGATTGCGCTTCTTCTCGAATTTACTTGGCTTTGCTTCTTAAACCTTATGATGGTTCTCGGACGCACACCCCCGTTAAGGGTGCTGCTAGACTGACTTTCGGTAAGATTTGCAAACTACTTCCTTCCTGATTTCTGAGGCGGTAAACGCGCTTCAAGATGTTTCGAGATGACTCACTACTATAGCTCCCCTGCCCTGTTACCGAATGCACACCAGGCCACGGTGGTTTTGCACCGGAACTCCAGATACTCCTAGCTAGTCACTAGCTTGGGCGCCGAGGGCGTATCTGTAAATGCACAGCGGCGACCACGAAGCAGACGACGACCAGGGAAAATCCGAACCGTACCGCACTTGTTTCACTTTTGAACTGTCTGTAACGAAACAGGTGAAGCACGCCTAGCCCCAACACGCGCGATATCTATTTCCAATTGAGAGAGAGAGAGAGAGAGAGGGAGAGCGAGAGAGATAATGAAGAGACCGGGAGAGAAAGAGAGTTTTGATGCGTGCGCGTCACAATGTTATGCTGGGAGGGAAAGAGAGTGCACTATACGAGATTGAGAAAACAGCGTGCAGTGAAAAAGGGAAAAAAAACTTCGCGAGAAATACTCCCGCGAATTGTGATGTTGTGATGCGTGTTTGCGAGAGTACGTATTTGGTTGCACTTTTTGTTGTTGTCTCTATACTTCCCTCAAGCAGGAACAACATTGAACACCCTATCATACCCCACACACCCCCATCCCTCACCTTCTTGGCCATACGAATGCGTCTCTTCGTAGAGACAATCAAGTGAAGCAACGGCGGACACAGAGCGGGAAACACTAAACAAAGAGAATCTTATTGCGAAGAAGAGAATTTAAGCGAAATGAGTAATATGCTGATGGAAAGAGCATCACAAAGAGGTTTGAAGCTGGAGCATACGCAACATAAAACGTGTTTCGAACGTTTGCGAATGCTGCACTACATAAATTACGTTCAAAATGTACAAATAGGTATAGATCGAATTTTAAATAAAATTGTTTTAATCATGTTCAACCTTTTACAACATTTTTGTATCGTACATGTGTATTATTATATAATATTTGTTTCCCAGAAATCATAGTTCAATCAGAGAAAATCTGTGATAGTCTGAAAAAGATGATGATTTTTAAGAGAAATCAAATGAAAGTAAAATTATAAATTCTAAGTATTCTTCTAGTAATTTCTCCGCTTTGTTGGGCAGGTAGATCAAAGATTATTATTAATGTTGTTGCATCTAACGCTGGGTATTGTTTAAGACAACAGGAAACTTGATTGATGGCCTGTGAAACTCTTTCAAATTTAAATAATATCAAAATTAATGTAACAGCTTTAACGAACCACACGTATTTACAACATATGATATGCTGTTAACAACAATACCTTATTCAAATTATGAAAAAAAGACTCAAGTCTGAAATAAGATCCCCCCATTCACGGACACTCATTTGAAACTGAGTTACGCAAAAGGTTATCTTTTTCAGCCTTTTTTATTATAATAATTGTATAATAAAATTTGCCGAATTGTGTTTCGTTTTTCTTTTTTTTATTGCTGACATTCTCGATTGCGGGCCAGATAGAGTCTCAAAAAGTAAACTTTTTTGTAATGTGAGTAAAGGTTCATGCAGTGTGCGACTTTCCTTTACTTTCTTTGCCATTTTTGCCCCAAACCCGTCCCGACCCCATCACCCGGTAGCCCTGCGCATCTAAATAGTTGGGAGAAAAATGCTTCCGCTGTGTCGCATGACCATTTTAGACGAATAATCCCGTCCCTCACGTTCACGCGCCAGCAATGCCAAACAACCTGCGCAAATGACACGCTGTACAAGCATGTGCGTAGAATTTGTCGTTCCGCTGCTCGGTAGCTCGGCAACTCGGAAGTAACACCCTTGTGCTTGTGCACGTGTCATTCGTGTTTTGCAGTAAATCTCTACCACTGCCGCCAACAGGACATCGTTGTAAAGCTTGGTGAAACAATGGACGAGAAAACTATTTCCGGATCAGTCGAATTTTCCACACGTTCCACCCAGTCTCCCTTGGAGCCTACTGGTGTAGCAGCAAATCTTGACGAATTCGTAATGCTTCGCAGGACATGCATACATTACACGAATCAGCAAGCAATACATATATGATAGCCTCGAAGCAGACTTCAAGTACTCGCTCAGCTGCACCATAACGTGCCCCAGTGACGTCGGTTTTGCGTAATTACGAGCCAGATCTTCCGGTGTTCCGCAAAACAAGCAGCGAGAGGGAACGGAACCGGACGGCACCGTTGCCGGCTAAACAGGATTAGCGAAGCTTTGGCGTTTCCTGGTGAAGCTTGATCTGGCATTGCACGTGCAGATAGCATTTGCGTTTGGTTCAGTCATTTTCGGTTTCGAATCACGGGACACAGGCCAACGACATTCACTTTCGAAAAAAAAAAAATCAAAACCAGGTGCAATTATTTCCTTCGTTTGAGTTTGGATTGAGTTATTTTTATTTATATTTTAAGTATTACGGCTTGACGCCGTATTGTCAATTTGGATTGAGTAAAATGTTTTATATTTATTTGCATACATTTTCCAACGATTTATCTAGGAGGTAAAGTCATGTTTCCACAGATTTTTCTCAGATCCTCATCAGGTCAGGTTCTTCTCAGAGTCCTGAGTAACAGAAAAATAGATCGTGTTGGGATTGTTTTTCTCAACGTATTCACACTGAAAACACGTGTTTTATGTTTGTCTCTACACATGTAAATCGCCCTCAGAGATATTCAAATCACCGTCACCGATAACGACATCAACAACGGCTACCAGCACCAAAGGAAAAACGTTTCAACACACCTGGCTCAAATAAGACCATGGTGGCACTTACTACTGCCGCAACGGTGTAATGTGGTTCGAGTGCTGATAATCAAATTAGAACATGGAAAATGGGGCCAGAGGAAAAAGCCGCAAAAGCAAAGCATCACAAAGCAAACGCCACCAGGATAGACTACTGGTTTATAAACCACAGGATATGATAAGTTGGTCAACGGACGTGCTGTACACCGGCAGCGCAATGGCAACACGCGCGGCAGGACCGCGTTTGTGGTCGCGTGTTTGTGTGGCCGAATATTGTTTAGGAAGCCGTACGATTACTGCACAGGACCATTTTGCCTTCAGAGGGAGTTTGCCCGGTGTGTCCAGAAACGTTTCGGTAAACCAATCTCAGGCTTACCAGTGAGTGTATCGTGTGTCATTCATTCCCAGAAAGTCGCGACACTATCCGATGCAAGCGCTTTTCCTTTCCGGCGTGCTTAATTGGAGGTCAGCTTTAAAAGGGTCTCTGGCAAACCTTCACGTTTCTTCGCACGATCTGGTCGACGGTGGTTGTGCAGCACGTCAGATACAAGTGCGCACCCTGGTCAACATTGTCAATGTGAAGGCCAGCAAGTCTACCAGCTATCCGGTTCGTTCAGTTCCGGCACCGCTCGAGGGGAAGAGACTTGTTGTAGTGTGAGCCGTTAATATTTCCGAGATCCTCACCAACGTCTCGGACGACCCGATGACCCTAGCCGACCAACCCAATTTGGAGTTGACAGCGAGAAATATCTGTATAGCTTGGCAGTCGATGCGCGGCAACAGCCGTTCAAATTGTTGATTTATTGTCCTGCCGCTACTGGGAGTAACGATGAGAACTCCTTTCTTTGCATCGCAATTGACCCTTGCGAAATAATCCGTACCGCGCAAGGATGTTCTAACTGCTATCGATGACCAACTACAGTGTGAGGTTTATTATTGTTGTCTGTCACATATTACACCTCCGAGTGCAGCCAGACAGACGGAGCGGAGCTTTTACATGTTTTTTCATGGATTCCAAGCAGTTCATGAAACGATTAACTTTACTGCTGTCTGACGTTTGGAAATCAAAGTTATTGTTTGTAGTAGTGTAGTGTAGGAAAAATAGAATGTAGTTATTGTTTCTTTGTATTTGTAGATACCATGAAAGCTTTTAGCATAAAAACATAAGCAAGTTTCCAACTTAAATAAGAATAAATTTCACTCGATCAGTTTAATATTCCTTAGTATTAATCAAATCTCAATCGTCTCGAAGGGTATCAAGCTGATCGTGTGTCGACAAATCGTAATTGTAAAATCGTGATCGTAAAATCGAAAGTGTTCAATACAAAATCATCGACCGCCGGTTTGATCTTACCCTTTCGATCTCGTCCATCGCGATCATGAGGCGAAAAGATACGAAAGAAAAGCAACATCAGGTTTTGCTTGGATATCGGGATCAATATGGCCGTTGCAAGAGTAGATGTGATTCATTAACGTAAAAGGCAGATTAATTGTGGCTGGATGCGGTGATAGCGGAGCAACTTATCACACACGCGGCACGTAAAGTCGTTTTTCAGTCTTATATTAGGAAGCCGGTCGGACCGGAACGCGTCAAAAAAGAAAGTAGTTTCTTCACTCATCAGTAGCATCTCTAGTTCAGTGTAAACAGGTAGTGGACTTAGTTACGGAACATAAGGCTTCCAAAATGTAATTTCCCTCTACCACAGAGCCCGTATTTGAGACGCCCAAAAAGACGTGAAAATTGACAAAGCTGTACTATCAGTTTCCACAGTGAAGTGGTGTCCCTCGGATACCGTCGTGCCTAATCACCGTGTTCTCCATGTAATCAATAATGTTGTAAACAAATTAACTACTTGCCTATGCACTCTCCTTCCCCAAAAATAGATACACTTTGGCTTGGCTGTTTTGGAAGTAAAAGTTTCTAGTTTCCAGATTTCAGCCGTCATAACGTCAGAAAAGCCACCAACAAATCCAGCAATTCGACCCCGAGTGTAACCCGAAATGTGCTGTGCTTGGTTTCGTCATGTTGTGGTTATTGCCGATTTTGAAAGTAAAACATTAAACTGCGAAGCTAAACGATTGCTAACTTTTTTTGTAACGACAAACTTTAAGACATAGGTCTAGTAAGCAAAAAATGGCAGGCATGACCCAAGAAGTCGTTAGGCGGAGAAAGAAAAAGAAGAAGGCATCCTCGTTTGCCGGTTTTGTTACGGAGACGGACAGTTCAGAATTCCATTGACATTTTTACTAACCTTCTAAGAGCTGCGAGACAGTTTCGTATATTGTCTTTTTAAGCAAAATCGGTTCATCTCATTAATTAGTCAAAAAACAGGAAAATTATAAAACAGTTTCTAGTGACATCAATCCATTATTACCTGGACAGGCGGTCGTGTAAATTATTCCACTGCAACAAATATGGTACGGAAACGGATACAACGGGTTAACGTCTCCATCAACACGCCATCGTGCAATAAATGTTATTTGCATACTTTTTCTCACACTTCCCTTCGGATGATTTCCGCAATAGTGCACGCCTATACAAAGAAACTGCTTTCAGACGCCACTTCCTGCTCCTCATAAGATGTTCTTTGTGGGTAAAACTTTTATTTGAATTTTATCACTCGGAATCCGAGAGAGCCCGGTTTTGGTTTTCTCGTCTTTTGGTTGGTCCCTCAAGGGTTTAGAAACACCGCTCGCAAGTTATTTGTGCACGTCACTGAAGGCTTTTCGCGCATTCCGTTGACTGCCTTACTGAAAATGGGTGCAAAGTTTTGATTTGTGAATGGGGAAACTTGTCTAATGGATAGGGCAACGAAGCCGGAGGTTGGAGCCGGACCACAATCAAAACAAACCGTATCTTTTGGAAGGAGGGTGAAAGTTTTTTGGGAAGAATGAGACAAGTTTTTCTTCGCCCTAACGATATCCTTGATGTTCTGGTTCCGGTAACCAAGGTTGCAGAAAATACATGGACACTGGTGGGAAGAAAGTACACGTTACCAAAACACCGAACGTACATGCACAATCCGAAAAGGAGTGACAAAGACGCTGTTTCATCACCCACCGGTACGATTGGTTCACCCATAACCATTCGGCCTCACCGAAGGCCACGGTTTACGGTTCGCTGGCGTTTTGCCGCGTTGCCCGCCAATGTCAGAATAAATCATCTTTCTTCGATCGACGGTGCTCGTGCTCGATGAGCGGCAATCGGCTGGCTCAACTCGACGTTGCTTGGCGTTTGGTATAGGTCGACGGACAACACACCCACACGGCAGCAATGGATTGCGAGCGTGCGAAAGTGGCCCGCGCAAGGACGATATTGTTTCCGAACAAAAGTGGACAAAGGCCCAATGCGGTTGACTGAGGGGACCCGCCCGCGTACGATTGCGTCCAAAAGGGCAAAGGATAAGTGAGAAAAGCTCAAGACCACTTACCACCACCGGACAGAAGAGACGGCGCAAAAACACGGTCACAAAGTGTTGGGAGAAATAGTTGTACACGGCGTATCCCATCAACACCTGCAATATGAAATGGAAATCATGGGTGAATGCTTTTGTTTACTTTGTGTAAAGTATGACGAGACTTTAATTTGATGTTTTATAGCGCAGGATTGCGAGCAAAACAAACAGGCTGGACTCTTGGAGAAGTCTAAGGCCATGAGAAGTAAAGACTTCCGGAGTTTATCTGCGGCTCAACTAAATATAGACTTCATCATGCAATTCTTCTACCGAGCAACAGGAGTGGAAACAAACCAATCATTATTATACTTCAGTTTTGTTTGTGCACTCGAAATTGTTTCTATTCCTAGTGTGTTTTTTCTCCCGCGCGCACGTGTCCAATACAAGGAGGCCACATCGCTACTAGCCAACACCGTTTGCAAATAAACAACACCATGTCTGGGCTACTTCGATCATCAGCAAGAAACACACAGCACTCTAATGACATCTCCGGTACGATTCACCGTCACCCGGTATCGGCAAACGAGGAAATACATCATCAATTCCGAGAGATTAACAATCAGCTTTCATGTCCTAGAACCGGAACTATACGGCATGGCGGGCAGAAGTTTGTCGAGGGTTGGACGATTGCTTCTCGAAATGGTTAGATACGACGAAGCACCAAACATCACGTTTCATTCAGCATCACGAACCGTGACATCACGATGATATGTTTACATCGCGAATTGATCCTGCGATTATTATTGAAAAATAAGTGTATATGTTCTACGCGCTACTCACTTTCAGGTGAAACAGGAAGCTGCAAACTTGCCCATATCTGCTCACCGGCGTCTCGTCACTCTTGGAATTCATTAATATCACTTTGAATCACTATCTCGCACCACACACACTCACACTTCTCATGGGGTACTGCAAATCGGTAAACAAAAGCCTTACACGCACACACGGCACCGAACTTTGAACTCCCGCACGCTCTGATGCACAGCGCGGAACCGCATGTATCCAGCGCAGGATATTGAAACTTTCGATCTCGTCACGATTCCAGCTATCGGATCGAGGCGTTGCTCTTGCTTCCAGGATCCATTGGGCTCCTAATGGGTACTGTGGACGATGGTTCGCTCAGCCAGTGACTAATGCAGCACGGGCCCTTAAGCGCGCGTACACCACACCTAAAGCACACCGATACATACGTCGGGATGTGTGAGGCTGCAGCGAAAAAACGTGCCACACGTAGAAATAGAACCAATTCACCGCACCGCACGTTCATTACGCAAAAAAGAACCGTAAGGGACAAAGGAGGTAAAGAGTCGAATGCACGTGCACGCGGAACCGAGTACTATAAGGAAGGCTTTTCGATGGCTGCAAGCAATCGAAGCAACCGGTATTACTGCCCTTGAGCCTGCCTCAACAGTACTGTACACTGTGCACTGTGAGCGTAGCGTGCGATGGGCAAAATTCAAGCACAAGTGTGTTTCCGAACCAAAAACAACTGTGCTTGAAAGAGCTGCTGGCTAATTGCATACTTTTAGGCGTTTTGAAATATTCGAATATTAACGCTCGTTGCGAATTGCATGAGTTACTTACGCAATTTAATCATTTTTAAAACCATACACTCATTAAACCCACTGTCTAACAACATATGCACACGCCGACTGTAGTTAGCACTACTTATACAAAGGCCATCAGCATTAATTCCCCTTGTCGCCACCCAACAGCACCAAGTCAATTGCGCAGAATCGCTCCCCCAACACACAGAGAACCAGCCACTATTCATTACAACCGCACTTTTCTTCATTTGGTCGGTTTTGGCCAGACCGGTCGGTTTTGGCAGAGAAAAGAAAAAAAGTACCCGTTGGCTACTCCACCGTTCACGTACTCACTCTCAACGTTGGAGGAGGTTAGAAGGTTTATTTTTTTTAATACCGTAACGGAGACACATACAGGTTTGCTGGTAGTCGGTATGTTCATTTATCGACATACGGACCGTAGTTTTCCAACTCGCAAACATTTTTCGACTTCGCTTACTGATTTACACACTGATTGTGTTAGTTAAGGTGGCAACCTTTATATCTCTACAGATTTCCTAGTCCTCGTTGTGCTTCGTAAACCCCCCGGCTCACCCCTTTCACATCTTCCTTGCCGTGTAAACTAAGAGTGGGGGCTGCGATCATTTACTTAATAGAGCAGTACGTAGCAGTTTCTACCGCACTATGGCATCTTAACGAACCTAATTCATCCTAATCCTGTGTATTTGTATTTGTGTTCTGGAATCGGTTCATTCGTAAATAAATAGAGACTATCTGTGGCTCGCGAGAAGGCCTATAGCCACTTCGGAGCTCTCTCGGGCGTAATAAATATAAGTATCCATAAGTTAGGTGGGCTATCTATCTGCTAGCTTAAACCGTAACGCTGTCTTCCTAACCCTACAGCTACACGAGCGTCATACTGTCCGAAGATGAGTTGCTAATCCTTGGCTGTATCGTTGAACTCTTTGCTATTTCTCCGGGATGCCGAAAGTAACGGCTGTGTATTTGGCTTTACCGTTCATCTCCACTTGGAATCGACGCAATAATAGTGCGTCGAACTTATCTCTCTATGCCATTGGAACACCTTCGTCTAAGCGTATTGAGTCGTATGTGGCTATATGTACAGTGCGAACCGATGCGCCAGCAGATGCAACGGACTTTCTTAATTTACTGCTAGACATTCGCTCAGCAGCACATTGTGCAGATCGTCCATGTCCGTCCAATCCTTGCGCTCGTTACGGATAGCAATGTTGCGAATGCATCCCTTAAAGTTTTCTCTCATCAACAGTGTGCCACTGGAAGCCGCGTCTGTAAAAACAAACAAAACCCCACGCTTGTTAATTCCACCAACGGACGACACGGACCAACAGAAGATACCTTACCTGGAAGGCCTCCGATGTACAGCGGAGCTTTAGTATTGACTCGACCAAATCCAGCTGATCCATGTGGCAACAGTAAGGATGGAGGATACTCGTTCACTCTCAGCGCCATCTGATGGTCTTCGTACAGCGCTGAGATGTTGTGCCATCGGTTGTCACAAAGCGTGTACTTCGAGGGCAGTGTCGTGGATAGGCGCGTCGGATTACCATCACCATTGTCCACCGAAAGGATTATCTAGAGCGAAAGATAAAGAGAAAGGGAGCGTCATCAGTTGAAGATCGAATGGAAGATCGTCTGGTCTACTTACATTTCCGTTCGAAATTTCCAACGACAGCGCTGGGAATCCGTTGATCTGATCGGCCACACTCATGAGTATTCCGTTCATCTCCGACGTCCGTACTTCCAGCTCGATTTCAACGAACTTTCCTACGTTAAAGTTGCGTTCTATGCAGGAGTAAACGATAATAAGGTTATTCAGAAGGATTGTATCGAAACTGTTGTTCATCAAAACTCACTGTAAATGGCATACGCATCACCCGGGAAGTAGGAACCACGCTCGATCCGCGGGAAACACTGCCCCACATGCAAATGGCGCCCGGGTCGTGCCAAATCCTGCGTGTTATCGTTGACTACAAACTTTCGCAGGCAGCCCTTGAACGCTTCTGGCCTCGGCTGTAGTTCCCGAGGAAGTATCAGCATCTCGTCCGGCAGCCCACCGACGTGCAGCGTATTGGCCGCGTTCAATTTCTTTGGTAATTTCAATTGTGCCGAGCTGTGGCTGCTACCGATTTGTACGCTCAGCGTTGCCTTCTTCTTAACGCTGCTCAGTGCTACACGGTGCCACTGGCCATCGTTCAGCTTCGGTGCGAGCAGCAGCTGGTCCCGTTTGCGGCCACGTACCGTCAGCTTGAGGACGCCATCTTTGAGCGCCAGCATGATGAAATGTTTCGCTTTCTCTTTGGTTCCCTACGAGGAGAGAAGTATTGCATTAAGTCTAAACCATACGGATAGTGGAGTGAACCTATTCCTACTGAGCAACGCAATACTTACCAACGCCACGAACAAAATGCCATTGGGATAGTACGTGCGGAAGTCAAACTCGATGTGGAAGTTGCGCTGCCATATATTTCGTGCCGGAACTGTCACCACGGAGTAGCTGTGGGGTTTGTCACCGTACTTAAATGCATTCGGTTCATAGGAATAGCTTCCGACCTGGAACGGCAATGGGATGATACGATGACACACCTTTGCACAAGAGAGTCCACCATCGATCGTCATCGGATCAATATACCTTCCATGGAGTTCGAGACTCACAAAACAAGCGTGTCTTAAGCTGTGCAATGTGTGTAAGGTCGGCAATGTGGATTAATATAGCCCGGTTAGTAATCGATGGCGATGGTTTTGTTTTAAAGAAGTGTGCGCGCACTGCCCATTGAACTACAAGTACTAAACGTCCTTGCGGAGTGGTGTTACTGGTTCTAACATTACTACGTCTAAAAAAGTTCTTACGGTGTTTAATTTTACTGTCCAAAACTCCTCTGTGATCATGCAAATAATAAACCTAGTAAAATAAGCCAAACTCCCCGAAACTGTAGATAGATTTCCCTTCAACTCTTAAGTCTAAATCAGTAGTAAATCTCTATCCAACTACGCTACACCATGTAACCCATTTCCAGCATGTTTAGTGTCTAACAATCGTCTGCTTCTTCCTTTGAGTTAGTAGCATTTTCAACACTCTGTAAGTACAGAAAGGTTAAAGGTGAGAGAAAGGTTTGTAATCAATAACTGTACTCTTAATAGCATTAATAGCAATAGTGTTTCGAAAGATGAAACTACGACATTGCTATCTTAGACAAAACTGTCCGACGTTCCTCTGTAGCTAGAGCTTTCAGCTGAAATCGGCCAAAGTATGCTTACAATAGGAAAGATTTTTTTTATTCATAAAGGATGTGGCCAGGCAGAGGAGAGGCCAGTAGCAATACGCTACAATAGGAGAGGTTACTGCAAGTGAAAAGTTGCACTACCATACCACCCATTTACTTACCCGATGGCAACCTTCCGGAGCTGCCTTGAAGCTTCGTCCGATTGGTTCAGTCTTCATCAGTGCCGTGTACAACCCCTGGCTGCCCATAGGCGGGCCGGTACGACCCATCTGCACATTGCTAAAGTTGAGCGCTTGGCCGAAGGAAACCGTTTGGTTGTTAAACACCAAGTTTGCCACCACACCCTGCAGTCCATCGAACACCTTCGCTAGCGATGGGAATGCCGGATCGTACGGAACTCCACCGATGTAAAGACCACCACTTTCGCCAGGCATGTTTACAAGGGAAGATTGAAGCGTTCGGGTCATTTGTAGCTTGTCGTCAATACGCAACTCAACGTGGCGTCCCTGTTTGACCATCGCTAGCACATGGTACTCGCCATCGTTCAGTGTTCCGTTCGACACTAGCTCAACGCGACCGGTGCCGGCATCCATCCAGAGATGAAGACGACCTTCCGATAAGAACACCGAGTAATTTCCGAAAGTATCCTTCGAATCGTAATCATCGTGAACGCGACTCGGATAAGCAGATAGTAGCAACAAGCAGTCCGGCTGCATGGTACGGAATACGAAGCCAAAGTTGGCTCGTTTTTTCAAAGGAAACGAAGGGAACTCGACGTATCCTTCGCCGAAAAAACCTGCCTTCACGATCGTACTATCACACGAAGTTTCGATGCCGAAGTGGGTCGTACTGTCCAGTGGATCATACGAGGTACCACTGATCTGCAGTCCCTTCACACAGCCCAAGAATGCGTGATCTGCACCGGGCGCTTTGGTAGTGCCAGTTTTGAAACCGGGCGGAACTCCTCCCAGATAGTACTTATCACTTAGGACGGGAAGCATCGAGGCACCGATTGGTTTCGTGGGTGAGCCGTGAGTGATGTTATCGAGACCGTCCACCTTCAGCACGCCTTCATCTGTACGCGATTTGCGATACTGACGGGATGCTTCTACCGCAACCCAGGAACCGGTGTTGTATCGCTTGGTTGTGTTTATTTCGAGCCGTGCATCATCTCCGTAATCTACGCGGAACACCAAACGGCCTTGGTTCAGTGTCAACGATACGGATCGATTCTACAAACGGAAGAGAGACACGGGTTAAAATTCTTCCTCGCTCTTTCTCTACCACCAATACTCACATTCTTCTCATCCAGCGCAAGGAAAATGAGCGCATCTTCATCGAGCGTTTTGAAACTGAGACTCAAACTGAACTCCACCTTGCTCTGGCGTCCGGTATGCTGTAACACCGCGTATCCGTTTCCATTGAAGTTTCGTTCGTTTGTTGAGCTTGCCACTTCCTGCGGTCCCAACATGGCTCCCGCACACTTGCCACTAGAGCTGGTAAAGTGCCATAATCCAAGTTGTCGTCGATCGACGTACAGCTGGCTCACTGCAACGCCCAATCCCTGGCTCGGTTCCAGATCAGGCACACGCAGATCGTCCGGTATACCACCAACCCAGATACGACTGCTCGGTCCGATACTGATCGTCGTAAACGCTAGGCTGCTGGCATCGGTAACCGGACGTGCATTGCTCAACACACCCGCCGGTAACATGTGGCGTACGTTGAGCGTTCCCACGTTAAATGTACGCGTGGCGTCAATAAAGTACCACGCGTCATCGTTCTTGAGATCGCGCACCTCTATCTCCTGAGGATGAGTCACCGTCGTGACCGTGCTACCGTCCAGGCTCCAAAGCATCCGGATCTTACGCTGCCGCAGCTCGAGCGCTATGAAACGACGATCGTCCCCTTCTATGTACGCAAGCGGTGAGTTCTGGACGTTCGGGTTGGTTAGAGCGATCGACATAACGATCCGATTGGTTGTCGTCGGTCCGAAGTTGGCAGGGGCGTACGAACGGATACACTGCTCTGACGATTCCATCGAGACGCGAATCTGTGTCGCAAAAAGAAAGAAAATTGAGAATCACGATGGAAAATGTTCTTTACGTTCTGTTCATCTTTAAATACTTACACCCTCGGCGGCGTGTTTGGCCAGTGCGATCTGGTCGCGTAACTGTTGCAGCTGTCCGGAGAACGACTGATTCCACGACTTGAAGCGGTCTTCTTGAATTCTCGCTAGTGCTTCAATACCATTCAGCTTATCCTTTGCCTTCCGGATGTTACCAAACGTTTGCGAAACGTTTTCCTCTGCCATGCCAAACTTGGTATCCCATTCCGGTTCGAGTGATTTCAGCTTCATCTTCAACTTGTAAACGTCACTGTTCAGATTGATTGCTTCCTGGCGCACAAACTTCATCTGTTCGGACACGATGCTCGAACGGTCTAGGTCGGATTGAACCGTTTTCATCGTTTCACCTCGTTCGACCTTGCCAAGCTCATCCATTAGATTGTTGTTCTTGATCGCTGTCTGCCAAATTTGATCCTTGAGGCTTTGGACAATTTTCTCTTTCTGTATCATCGTCTCATTGAGGGCTGAAATGAGAAGGAAACAGTTATTTTACATCTCTACGAAAATGGAACTCTTTGCTTAGAACTCACCAATAGCTTTGTTCAGTTCCTTGGTGGCTCGACTCGTCAGATTCGTAGACACTCCCAACGCCTTTCGACTCTGGTCACTGATCGTAACGTCATGCTCTGGATGGATTAGTTGATCGGCTTTCTCTACCATACTTGTCGCATTGTCTGCACTGAACTGGGCAGCCACAATAGCGGAGATGATGTTTTCGTACGCTTGGCTAGCCTTCATAGCCTTTGCCGATATATCTTCGGTCGTTTGGAATTTGCTCTTAATGTGATCCGCCTTCGCCTTCAACTGTTCTGCATGTCGAACTGCCTTTGGAACCTGCGTCTCCAGCAGTATACTTTTCTTACGAATTAAATCTTCCGTCGATTCATTCAGTACGTCAACCAAGAAGTGTAGCGAGCTGTTGTCATTTTCTAACTGCCCGTAGTTATCTTCGAGCTGTACCAATTTCACGTCCGTATCGGCCATAACGTTGGTGTCGAGAAGTTTCTTCACGCGTTCATCATCATCGAGCGCTTGCTTGTACGCATCACGGACCTTGTCAAAATGTTTCTGGTTTGTGGTTTGGTACACCTCCGTTTCCTGCACGTGTCGGAACACCTGTACGGTGTAGTTCTGCAGATGATCCGCCTTGTGGTGTATCTGCTCAATTTCGAACTTGAGATCATCCAGCCTCCTGCCTTGCCGTTCAACCATTTTCGACACATTGGTCCAATGATTGAACTGTTTGTTAGCACATTCAAGCACCTTATCGTCGAACTGCGTCGCGTCATACTGATTGCGTATGTCGGCTAGCAAATCGTTCGCTTCTTTTACGGCAAGGGGTAACTTGATGTGATGATCACCTACTCCGTAGTTTTTAAGCATTTGAATAGTGTGCCGAAGATCATCATCGATCACTATGATTTCATCATGTAAGTCTGTCGCACGCTCGGTACACTTGCCTATTTCCTCCTCACGGATTTTTAAACGATTGTCTATCTTCTGGATCCGCTTGCTAAGTCGCGTTGCATTGCGCTTGAGTGGTTCTGCAAAGTCGACCATAAACTTCTTGGCAGTGTCTTCCGCTTCGAGCAGTTGGGCTACACGATCCGAGAGTTTGCGCGTTTTCGCTTCATATCTCGTCAATTTCACCCAGGGCGCCGGGATGCCGTTTCGATCGATGTGGGTAGTTTCCTCGGACAAACGGCTAGCCAGAATTTCGAAATCATCGATCAGCGTAATGGTGCAGTTGTCACAAACTGAAACAAACCAAAGAAGGGATTGTTAGTCAAACGAGTTAAGCGAAGCTCGAAGGAGTAAACTTACTCTTGCACCTATAGTCTTGGACGATATGCTTGGGCTTTTCGCAACGATCACACTTGCGACCCGTTACTCCCGGTCGACAATGACACTCGCCACTGAAATGATCACACTCATCCGACATGCTACCCTCACGATTACAGTCACACGCCTCACAGTGTCCATTATCCAAATGCGGATGTCCAAAGTACCCACGCATACAACTGTCACACAGCGATCCTGTATAACCGGGCTTGCAAATGCATTGCACGTCGCTGCCACGCACCGTACAACCACGGGCAAAGTTTTTACGCGTTTCAGGACATGGACACGGTGCACACTGACCAATATTAGGATCACCATAGAATCCTTCCGCACACCGTTCACAATGCTCTCCTCCGGTGTTGTTGCGGCAGTTCATGCAAACGCCCGTTTCCGGATCACACTCCTCACTCCGGCCGTTACATCCACAAGGAATCACCTTGCCAATCATATCATCTATTGTGGCCCACTCCAAATCAACGATCGGCAACCGGTGGCGATAGTAACCCGGACCCGGATCCTGACACGATAGTCCTTTGTACTTCGGTGAGCAGCTACAACGTTCCACACCGTACGCATGGTTATTCTCTGCTCCTACTACAAATATGCCCGTATCAAGTGTCACATTGGTAAGGCTGCAGAAAGAAAAGAAAATAAAACAACGTTAGGTTGGCAAATCATTCTGCGTATACAAAAGTGTGACACTTACACAACTTGCTGAAAGTCCATGGTGGTCGTCCCTCGCACAAAAATATGCCGGACGTTCTGGAGGGCAGTCATCAAGATCGTTCTGTTGATCCACGCACCGTCGTAGTGATTGCGCCAAAGACTTCCAAGTAATCGCACAGAGTGTGTTTCAATCGACTGTCCGTAACGGATGGATTCTTCGTAGAAGTCAAGCACCAGATTCTCGTGTGTGTGCAGCTGTACAAGTGGGAACTGGCGCAATGACGGCTCAGGTATGTTGATGGTCGCACCGGCCGTGATTAGAGTGAAGTTCAGCTGCCCACCATAGCTGGCGACGCGATCACCTAGGAACTGAGGAGGTAGTTGGAAGTACAACGGATATCGGAACGTAGCATACGCTCCGATTGACACATTTCCCGACGAGCTCGGTATCAGCTCGAGGTTGTTCATGCTGGTAATGTTTACATCTTCCCGGTTCATATGTGATCCTTCCAGTTGCAGGATAACAACATAATCCACCTCTGTATGGCCATCTTGTCGCTCCAGATACTCCACACTCAAGTTTCTTGAACCAACCAATCGCACCTGCCCCCAAGAATGATCACTCTGTGTACAATTGCTTGCCCTTCCAAAGCAGAAGCACCTGGTGCATCCTTCCGGATGGAAAGCAGCTAACCCAAACGTTCCCTGTCTGCAAAGATCACACCGTTTCCCGTACACCATCTCTTTACACTGGCACTGACCGTTCCGATCACAGGGAAACACAGTTTTGTTATTGCTCGGCAGTGTACCACGCTCATCACAAGCGCAACGATGACACGTCGGATAGCCATAGTATCCCGGGGCGCATTCATTGCATTGCCGACCTGTATAACCCTCCTTGCAGCTACATTGCCCCGTTTCTCGTTCGCACGATTGTCCGATTGAGCCGACGATATCACAGGCGCAGTGTTTGCAACCTTTCTGGAACTCGTTACCCCAGGTGTTGGCGATACAGGAGCGACATTCTGGACCGTGACTGTTGGGCGGGCAGATGCAGCGACCCGTGTCTGGGTCACACACGAACGATGCGCTAGTACAAATATCGCAACCTTAAACGACAACACAGATCGTACATTTACTTGAGCATTTACAGGCTTTAAAACGGAACTTACGCATGCACCCCTGGGCGCTGAACCCGTAGAATCCTACGTCACACCGATCGCAACCAGTGCCAGTAACTCCTGGCTTGCAGAAACACTGTCCCGTATGCAGATCGCATCCTTCCAGCTCGCTCCCACTTGGATCGCAGGAGCAGGAGATGCATCCGTTCCCGGAATTCAAATCCCAAAAGCCCTTGCGGCATAGATTACACTGGCGGCCTTCGATGTTTGGTTTGCACTGACACTGGCCCGTCTTGTTATCGCAGGCATGGCCAAGCGAACCTTTCGGATGACAGTTGCAACCTATGCAAAAGAAGAGCGAGAAACATTGATTAGGCAAACTTTACTTACACAAATGGTTCTCAAGAAGCGGATGAAACATCGAAATCAGATCAAGTGGCAGACTTAGGGAGCAGTTTTATTGGTTTTTGAAGCAGTGTAGACAGACCTGCCTGCCGAACTGAGCGCAATTAACCTCATGCAGAACTGTTTAGTTTAGATCGAAGCAGTGTTAACATGAAAAGATTGGCCAAGTCAGTGCTTACTACTTTCCAAACCTTTCCCTAATTTTGTTGGTAGATGGATGACTCACGAACGACTTCTGCAACACGAAGGCACAGCATGGCATCGCATGCACGCTTTCATTCACTCGTTTGCTTGATGAAGATCGATCGATTGTGAAACGGCATCTCAGATTCCACGGAACTGACGTTAGGAAAATCCGATCTCCAAGATCCATGACTTGTGAGAGAAGAGTACGCTAATTGAGCGGCTATCACCAGAACCTCCTCCCGGTTAGAAGAAAGTAATCATAACTGCTCGGTCCAAACTGAACCATATCTGGGACAGGAGGAACTTTTCAGTCTCAGGTTGTTGTCAACGAGGTTTGTTCCTTTCTATCTTGGGTTCCTTTTGATGTGAAGCTCGATAACACCCGCCGTACGAATGGTGCAATTTACTCATAAATCTTTGGACCACATCCTCCAGGCAAACAGTTTACTCCACTTTTGCCGAAACGGGCAAAACGGAAAAGCAACTGTGAAGAAGCGAAAGACCTTTTGGACAATGTCAAATTATGTCATAAATCAGTATGATTTATGCACTTAACATCATGTTGGTGCAATCCAAATATTTGACTTTCCTTTTTGTTTTATACAGAATGATGGGTAATATCGCAACAAAATATTCAAAATTTTAAATTCAAAATGAGAAAATTGTAGTGATTAACAATTAAACGTGCTTTGTTCAACTGAACGCTAGTTATATATAATCATAACTTTATAGTACTAAACTTCAACAACACATGGGAATGTAGCTCTGCGGCCTTGCTAAATCTAATGCACGATCGTCTACTGATCACATAGGGGAGCTAACTAGCATCATCAGCTTATGTTCTCCCCCGGTGGCCCCATTAGCATAGCTGACGAGACAACAGCAACCAACTGGCGCGATCTTTCTTAATAAACAGCAACACATTCCTGCAACATGCCGCATGCCGGTTCGGAAATGTACATGGAAACTTACTTATGCACAAACACATTGTGAGTAATGAAGCGAAATTTCTATTACATTGCACCCACTTTGCACGATCATTGCACCCCCCGAAAGGAAAGCTGGAGAGTTTCGGTGCTGATAAGTAAATATTCATGCTGTGAAATTTTTCAATCCCATCCACGGGAGGTCTTGGTAGACCAGATCACCTCAGATCATCTGAGTGGTAAAGTGAGGAATATAATTAAACGCTCAACACACAAACACTGAGAGGCTAGAGCAAACTGTGCACACAGGCAAAAGCAGGTTCCAGTAGTTGTATGCTGTAGATTTGTATCTCGGTATCAAAAATGCAGATTAAGCATCGCCATTAACACCTTTCGACCAGGATTAGATAAGCTAAACAACACCACCCTCTCTCGTCGTGTGGATGAAGCTGTGAATGGAGTTGCTGTTGTTTCTTGCACCCTCTTGCTGCAGTGATTGAAATTCTTTTGCTCTTCCGAATTAAATTACATCATCGTAAAAATGGAGGAAAGGATGTAGAGAACAACTCAGACCCCAACAATATCTAAACAAACGACTCTAGGATGAATTGCTGGCCCAATCTCTGAAGAAGGAAGTCTAGGTTTTATGGAGCGCCAATTCGAGAAGATTTACGGTTGTTTGCATTGCTTTGCGAGATGGATTGAAGTCATTTGATAGTGCTAAATAGAACAGCAGACTGTGTTTAATTTGGAGAGAGTGAATCCAGGCCATTATTAGGTGATAACTGCAATTTGCAGCCTTTTTTGTCTTGCCCATAAAACCATGCTCGGTGCCGAATGTCTGATTTGGGATTTAAAAATAGAGTTGTGATTATCAGAATGGTACAGATTGTGGTATCAGGAGAATTGAGTAAAGGCAAACTTAGATGCGTATGGTATGATAAATAGATTTACTGAGAGGATAACTTCGTAAAAAATAGAGTCTATCGAATGTTTATGTACCTCAAGACTACAAGAAAGACATATATCAATATATTTAGAGAACGAATTCAATACATCCCCTAATACAATAATAATTAACGAAGAAAATATTCTCAAAACAAAGCGATATTGCATCCCCGACTACCATTTTTCTTTTCACGGTGTTAGGGCGACTAGAATCTTGTTTGATTATGTGTACTCATCACATACACATACACAGTGATTTACAACACTATCCATCGATTTATGGCACATTATTATGGCTGGATCATACGCAGCAAAGAAAGCCTGCCAGTTCCCTGCTGACACCAGGAGCTCAAAAGATTGACTTGTCAGGGCTCCGATGACAATAATTTACCGATCTTACTGACCGTTTGATCTAAGGGGAGATCGCGTAGGGTGAATCGGTGAAACAAAACGACACGTGGACGTACAGCCAATCCATCGCGGCCCAATGGTGCGATAAACCCGATTTACAGTCCATTTTCTACCACCCGCGATAGCGATCGTCATAATTTGTCGACTTCTTTCAGACGAAAGAATGCAGTTTCGGGAAGAATTTACGGCCTACTCCTCAGAACTGGAAGCCAGTATACCTATTAATCAGTCATACGATGTGTCATGATGTCTGTTCTCTGTCTACGGCCCTGAAGCAGCTTCTTCGGCACTGTGTGCGATTATCCGGCTGTCTGCTTGCCGGTCGCTTTTTTATTATTACACTGAGCGCCAAGACCGGGTGCAGATATTCGATCCCCGACTTCGAGGTCCTATAAATATCGCCGACGCAGCATAAAATGCACGTCGAGCAATACCACCTTAAAGGAGCTCGCTGCAACCACCGCGATCTATCTATCGCCGGGTGTATTTAATGATCCAAAGACAAAAAATAAACACCAAACAGAGCTGGTGGATGCTGCAGGGACGACGTCAGGTCCACAGCACGGACTATGTACGTGTGTATGTATGTGTCACGTTTGTTTTCACTTCATCCGTGGTTTTCTTTACACGATTCTTACTCGGTTCCCTGGGCGAAAACAGAACGTGCAACGGTAGCAAACGGCACGTCTGATTGATGTCGGCAAAATAGGAACATCTGTCTGTGGATCGTCTGAGAGTGCATGGGTATCATCCTGTTTTGGGGCGTCCTAACTTCAAAAAGCTATTGAGAACATGCACACCAGGGTGAGTGAGTGCCCTAGCTTTCTCCAAACGACCGCTGCTCATCAGGTTTGGGTGTTTATAGTGTGTCAGGACGTATGTTCTGTTGTTATTTTTTGTAGCTTGTGACTGTGCAACAACTTGTTTGGATTCTACCATACCACTAAGATTGAAGAGTGAGTGGAATATTACAACTTTAATGATCTGTCACTCGAGGAGGGAGTTGATCGAGTGTGTTCCACTGGTTTGATTAGCGTTTAGTTGATTATTCACAATGGTCGGTTAGTTTGTGTGTCCAAGCCCCACTTAAGGATGTTACACGTTGGAAGAATTTGTGGTGGTATGTTTAATGTCTACGAGTCGTTGTCAGCGATCATCGCACATTCCTCCTAGCAACACAAGAGTAACCGCGGCAGCATGATACATCAAGCTAATATTTATCTAGAAGAAAACACTGTTCAATGGCTATGTATATTTTTTTGTAACTATCAGCAAAATGCCTCCGTTCAGTGACATAAAACAAACATTAACATCCGTGCAACGATCGCATCCTGCCGGGCGCAGTGTGGTACGTGACACATTTTCGCTGGTGCCGTTCAATGTTTTGTCTGTGACGATCAAAGCGAAGATCGAGACAGAAAACTCAACGCTTGCTGATTTTCAGGTAAGAGTTTACAGATGTATCAACTCATGGTGAAAGGATCGTTCCCTAGAGATCGATTTCGTTCGCCTTTCATCCAAACCTCTACAAGCAACACTTCGTCTAAACTTGCGTGATAGTTCTATCGCATCACATCCCCAAACTTCCTCAAAAGGCCGCTACTAGGTGAAACATTTGAGGACGCTTAAAATGTCAAAAACAAAATACCAAACGGAACCAATAAAGATTTCTTTCACCTCATGCCTGTATTTTTTGGGAAGTTAATTAATCGTCGTTTGATTGTAACAATAAACTGTCCGGATTTCGATAGACATTCTGCTGCCACGATTGAAACTGAACGGTAAAATGGTTTAATTGCGCCGATGTTCAAGTTGGCTGGATTCCGATCGATGGCACAGGGGTAGCAGCCAGCAAGCGACATGATTTATCGGCAACTAGCATCCGGATCCTGCCCCAATTCAGTGCGAGCTCCCCCTCGAGGGAATTCAAGTCCGTTGCTGGGTGTCTATTGTCGGTAGGATCGGTAGGAGGTCAACTGCAAGTGGGGGACATGGGACAGTTTACGAGTGTTGTTCCGCAAAGCGTGACTTTCTCATTTGTTGTACAGCTTGTTGCTGTACGATCCGATGTCGACGGTGACGACGCCACTGGGAAGCAATCGGCTGTTGACACCAGGCGAGTTTTGTGGGGATATTCGAAGCGGGAAAAGAGGTATATCGGATTACTTGTTTAGGTCCAACTCCATCCAACATTGACTATAACCCTCTATCGTATGCAATACTAAACGGAAGAGCTGCTCAGAATTTCATTCTAGAGCCAACCTCAGTTGCCCAATTTTCTCGGTACGATCGCCGCAAGAAACCATGGAAACGTTTCGTTAGTGGTGATGCTACTTGCGTGGATTCACGGTTTCGATTTGGTAGAACCCGTTGGTGTCGGTTCCTTTTTCGTTCCAAGCATTACTGATGGGACAATGAAACTGCTGGATGCACTCGTGTTCCAGCGAAAATTGAGCAATTACACTAGGGAAATTTTTTGTGCCTGGTGGGCATTGGCATCGTGAGGCATACGGTTTGGTGCGATGCTTCTTGGAATTCCGTTTGGACAGTGGGGCAGTACTCCAGTAGTGTTTCGCGGGATGCAAATCGCTCGTCGCGATTAATCCGCAAGCAAATCGTGCCATGAACCGGCGGTCGACCACATGATCATCTTTCGACCGAAGACCTCCAACGTCTTCTTTCTCACCATACCCGTCCGATATCGATGGACTCGATGGAAAAAGGGTCAAATTGCCCGGCACATGTCATGCAGCGGTATATTTCTGCCATCCTGTCGGACCTGGGAGGTTTGTTCGTCGTTTGGGCGGTTGTTGCTTGTCTACATTTCGTTGGTTTGATCAGATGGTTGAAAATAATGACCGTGGGGGATGAAAAAATTGATAGAAACAAGGAAGCAAATGTCGAACGAGGGATCGTTTGATCGGTTCTTGAGGAGAGCTTCAAACCGATGCTGGAATGTGTTGTAGGTGTCAAAATGGAAAATTTGCTTCACATAGTGTAGGAAAAGAAGATCAAGAAGTCTGCCTTATTCATAGGAAACTAACAATGTTGCTAACAGTAACGAGACGAATGCATCGCAGTAGGTAAATCGATCGTTGCAAGATTTCCTCTGGTCTAACTGGATCGTAAGAGAGCGATCATGATTAAACATGAAAAAAGTGCATAAATCAATTTGATCTAGTACATGGTTGATCGATAGGGACGTAGCAGCATAATTTATTTTTGCAACTACACAGACCGAAACGAAAGACACACATTATTCTCACACGCCTGCACGTAGCGCACGAGGTAATTTATGATTCCTGGTGGCGGACATCAATGTTATATTTAATTCTCCACTCATTAACGATAGCTGATAGCGACTGTTTACATAACAGTGATATGACGCCTCTCAAGGTACGATAGTCGATGCGCTACAGCGCGCTGGCAGAACCTGCCCTACTTCTGATAACGTTCGAACAACACAGTGCAAAAACCTTGAAACTAGGGTTTGTATTTTCAATCATACGTCAACGTGAATGGTTGATCTTAGCAAGTCTGTATTACTTCCTGCATGTACGAATTCTCAATGAATGGCTCGGATGTCCATTCATCGATGATAACCGGAACAGGCTAGGGAGGAGCGATTTCAATAGCAGCTAATAAAGGACAACGTTCGTGACTCACGGCGCACCAGCGCAGTAATGACTTTCTGTTGTATACATTTCCCTCTGTCCTATACACAAATCAAAATTTTCGTTATTCAAGTGTGACGGCGTCGTGGAAAGCGTTGAAATCTATAATAGACAACGATTTTTCAACGTTAGTCGATCGATTGTTTTCAAGAGGTTTTAGACGCAAAACTTCAAGTCACAACGACTCCAGATTTCCGCCCTGTAGAAAGATTACAGTCATCAGCAGAAGTGTATTCGATTTACTGTTGCAAAATCAGAGTTTTTTTACGCTTGATCCGACGAATCATCCTAGTGTTCAGAACAGCGATCAGGCCTCTTCTCCACGGTAATATTAGTTTAAACGGTCACAAATATCAACGGACACAAGTTTACCCATGTTCCGACTTTTCGTGATTATGGATCCATTCTTTTCAACAGTGCCATCAGACCGTTGGCGACAGTAGCCCAGTTGGTGCAGAATATTTTGGAAAAATGTTTTTCAGGAAATATAGATAGTGTATGAGAAAAACGTAAGAAAGGTTGAGAATTTTTGACAAATCAAAATGTAAACAAACAGCTCTTTTGTGATGTGCTTTGTAGAGAAGGAAAGCAACATAGATCACAGTGCTGTGAGTGCTGCGACGATAATGTAAAGTAAGTGAGGGTGTAGAAAGAAATTTTCTTCTACAAGTCCATTTTTGTGCTTTAACATAGAACCCGGCCATGGTGTGCTACGAGAGAATGATATTGTTTTCGCCTGAAAAAGTTTTTCAGCAGTCGTGGCCGGAGGCTAATGATGTGGCATCTCCGTCGTTTTTAATGTGTGCATATATTTGTTGGAAGAATTATTTTTTTCATTTATATAATTTATTTATATTATATATTTTTAATACAATAAAGAAAAATAAAATTTCCGATCTCAAGGCCCATTTGATGACTACACAAGATCAAGCAGTGCGAAAAACTCTCCCGAGAATACGAATGTTACGAATATACGCTGCTTGTGTATCTATTCATTGTATTGTGGGTATGTCTTTTGGTATACGTCATTTTAAATGCGTGTGCGTAAAAGTTTCTAGCAGACAACGACAACAAAAAAGAACACACACCAGAGACATATTTAAGATGGCAAATCAGATGGTTGAACAGTTTCGCGCGAATCGTTGAAATGCCTACCTATCGAGTGCTTGCTAGCAAAAACTAACAGCAATAAGGAAGCAATGTGTAGATGTGGAAGAATCTGTGGTTACCAAATTCGGCATGCTGCGTGTACGCGAACCGGTTGCCAGAACTGACGGAAACATTTTTGCCGTTTCGGAGATCTCGATCGTCGGAGAGTTGCGTGAGTTCCTCGATGTGGCAACCGTAGAATTTTGGCTTTGTGAGGCAGGCTTAGGAAGTTTCTCTAGACCCTGGCAAACTGTTATGAGGTCATAAGAGAGAAGACACACGACACACCACGCGGGTCTGACCATCGCGATGCGATCTTATGGGACTGCGTTGATTTCGTTATCCGAGTCCCGAGTTCCAGTGAATAGGTACGATCTGTGATAGGCATTTGATACATTTTTTGCCAAGAAAAGCTAGTCTCACGATTATGAGACGCAAAGGAGTGTCGTTCAAAACATTTTAGCGCTCGAACAATTCAGTAACCTTCAACCGGAATTCCCTCGTCGGGAACATTCCACATCCTGATCTCGGAATGATTAATCATGCTTGATAGTGTGGTCTATTCTAGTGTTTAAATATCGTCTTAGAAGTGGCACTCGAACAGCACCTCAATGTTCTACAAGCGTGTTCCTATATTTATCCCCCTATACCCTCCGACGTTTAATAGTTGCCATAGAACCGCGTCTACTGGGACAACTCTTGGCGACATCATAACGATCCGTATTAATCCGCGAACAGACACCATAATTGCACACTCCATCCCTCTCGCTCACACTCCACTAGTCATAAACCTGCTCACCAAACTGCGACCTGACTTCTCTACCACGACCGACAGACAGACACTTGAGAGCCAAAATACGTTCAAGAGTGCAACTCGACTGTCTGACTGGTGGTCGTCGGTGTGTGTTGTTTTTGTTGCAAGGAGGAAATGTATTTTCAATTAAACACATGCATCTCTAGCACTTGAACAGCTTAGCCAACCACAGAATCTTTCTTCTTCGGCTGTTCGAAGTCTCGAGTTCCTCTGAACGCGACAGTCTCACTAGCCGGCCATGCCACTGCAGTAATCTGAATGCCCGTCCCGTTCGTCCAGTGCACTTCCTACGCTCATCTGAAGTCAATTATTTTTAAACATTTTTATTTTCTTCGCAACATTGTCGTTCCTCCCCATCGGTTAGATACGTGGAGGATTAATGCTCCCCGTGAGCTGTGTGCAGCAGCGACTTGAAGTGTGCAGTAATCGAACCATCGAATTAATGACCGTTAAGGAAAGCGAATCCGGCCGAAACTTTCGCTTTTAATGGAGAATTTTGGAGATCGTCCGGGTCATGACATTCATGCCGTTTACCACAATTTATCAGCATAAAATGTTTGCATTTCATTTGCAAAAACCCTTCCAACAAGCACGGCAAGTCAACCTTTCGGTGAATTGACCTCGATTGCATCAGTCGAGGATCCCTTGTGGCAATAAGAAGCCTTTTTCCTTCATTTGCATTTTGTTTTATTTATGTTCTTTTCCATACCCTAAGCGAGGACAACATGATTGTTCTGCATTCGAACTCGGGCTCTTTGCTTCTTGGGATGCTGGAACCTGGAAGCTTGGAAGCAGCTCAGTTGGTTAAGATATCAAACACGTATTGGGTATACCGAGGAAATCCTATCCGAAGCACAACTTACACACTCTTTAACCCCCGAAACCGGAAGCGACCAGCCAAAAACCAGTTTTCCCATCGCAAAGAGGCATCGCTACATACATGCTTCATTCATGCTTCATTCATACAGCTGACCTGGCGAAAGGGCATTCCGGTGTTTACCCCGTAAAAAATCTCGGCGCAAGAAGCAAGAGTGTGGTTCATTCATGTGGGGAGTGAAAAAACGAGGTAAAAGAAGCCTCCATATTCCCCGGCATAAAATAAGCGCGTACAAGTGATCCGTACCGGAGAACGGGCATACACCCTCAACTTATCCTCACTTTACTAGCAACAGGGAACGACATGCTGGCATGTTTATTTGATTATTGCTGCACACAGACCCATTTAACATGCATCGTGGAGATCCCCAACGGAACGACCACCATCGTGTCGACTCCGTTAGGTGCCTTGTATGGGCCGCGCTGAAGAATGGTGTCCCTTTGTATCGGATCTGCGACATGTTGCGCGGGTGCGGTCCGTGTGCTTCGAGGCTCCATAGATCGCTCTAACCATTTGCACCCACAAGAATGTGTCTGCTGTATGTAGCTTGCACGCTGAACGGTGTGTCGAAGTCGCTAATTGAGTGTCATTTATCTGGTGGAAGCGAAAAAAGAAGGAAGTGAAGTGAGAAATGCATCCAACAATGCCGGAAGGAATTGCTCAGTAAAGTAGGACAGTCAGCCATCGGACAAGGGTGACACATAGTGCTAAATAGTGGTGACTCAAGAATGAGGAGGGTGGATGTAGGAATGTGGATCTCACAAGATAAAAATAAGGTTTGAATGTGTAACAGATATCATTCAATTCTAGCGATGACAGCTATAACATATAGCTTTTTTCCAACCTTGGATGTTTGGTACAATGGCAGACAATGTAAATGATCATGGCAATGCAATTGCAATGTGCAAGACGCACATTGCCTTCTCAAGAGAGGATTAAGCGTTTTACATTCTTTGAGGTGTGATACAACCCACTCACATCACACCATCCCGAGATACTTAAAAAATATGTACATCAAATGGTCCATCGAATTGAGTTTTTCTTCTACCACTTAGGATATCTTCGGAGCTTTACAAATTTCTAGAAAACACGCACATACAAGCTTTCACTTTGATAATGTGTTTCCCAACTAACGCTAGCGCCCGATCATTCTCCGACGAATCTGCCACTACACGATGGTTGATAAACTTTGTAATATATTGCCCAATCCAGTGGCATTATCGTTTAACGAGAATTCGTCGGTTGCGATGCAATCGCGTTTGGTTAATAGTTTATCAACTACTGCAGCAGATAACCGTGTCGATGTCGCGGAATGCCAATCTACTCTCACCTCACAGGCGTCTGTGTGCGTGCATCATGTGGGAAGAACCGATTGGCTACATTTGAGTGCCTCCAAGATGTGGGATATTGCTTGTTGCGATCGTTAAGACGTTAGGATGGACAAAACACAACGCAACTAAACCGTTCTTGCGATCCCATGATTATCGTCGCATCGGGTGATCTCGATGCTCTCTTTCTCGCCCAAGACGAAAGCGGACATAAACATCGCTAAATTATGGCCTCACCGAGTCAAAAGTTAATTTGCAGCGATTTGAAAATCTAAACCCACTCACTAAGCGCGTCGTCCTTTCGGTCCTCGGATCTTCCGTTTTGCGTGTTGCATCCAGAGTCATCCCCGGTGAGGCGGTTACGACAGAGTTGTGCACATAAAAACCGCTGTGTTTGGGGGAAAGCGGAACGGCCACAGAGAATATGCCGCGCAACGGGATAAGTGTTTTGAGTTATCTGACAGATCTGATCAGACCGTTGCCGATGTTGAACAAATCTGACAAAGATTGAGGATGGATCCTCCCGGTATTTCGAGTAACGGAGACATGGAGGAACGGAGATGCAAGAAGTAAAAGAAAAGTCAAACATCTTCCCACACATGCAGACATGTCTGTCCCCGAAGTCACGTGGGAATACTACAGTGTGTAAAAGTATCGAAAAATCTTCTTGGGATCCTTTACAGCGATTGGCTTGGCTACCTTTACTGGACACTGCACGGACCAAACTCGAACTTGCTTTCCGGATGCAACAGTTGCAGTACTGTCACAGACAATTGCTCGAAATATCAATCATCTGTTGCCCACAAGCTATTTGCAACTAACAGTCAGCAGCAAGTCGAGTGAAAGGGACGCTCGCTCTTTTCCAGTTGTTTGAGCAAAAATGTCACGACACACTTAAATTTTTTTTTCGGAAGCCAATCATACGTATTGGTTATTTGCTTTGCGAAAAGTCCAAAGATAGCTCCACAATCAGCCTTGAGATACATCAGCGTTACATGCGCGTGAAAAGTCCTGTTCTCTGCCCTGTGATCGTGACAAATGAGCTGTACACAGGAGATTGAAAAAATCTATTAACTTCTTGACACGTAAACCACATTTATTGATGGCTTCCACACTTCCCACTCAAAGTGATAAGAACTGCTAGCGAAACTCATCAACTCCAAACCTTTAGGTTAATTTAAACTTTTTTTCGCAGCACTGAACCACAAACCTTAGAAAAACTCGCCACACAACCAATGTAAAAAGGCGCAATCAAACAAATCATTTCCCTATCCATCACATACACGTCCGTCACGTCACTCGACGCGGTTGCTACATTTGTTATTCCAGACCAGGATAAAAAGCTTCGTTATAAATTACGTCATTTTATGGTTCGAAACCAATCGGCCTCCGCCACCGGAATGCCGAGGCGGCAAGCATTGATATACATTTCGTATTCGCGGCATTCTTCCATCACTTGGCCTGACTTGGCAGCAGTTGAATATATCTCTGCGCAACTTAAGCGGGCGTCTGAGAACGACGCTGCTCAATCTAGTATGCGTGTATTACTTTGCAGTTTGAACCTCTTCGCTGGGTGTGCAACTCGTTAACTTTTGTTCGTTACACCACGGATCGTTGGCCTCAGTGATGAGAGAGAGAAAAAAAAAACGAGAGAGAATGAGAGAGAGAATGCTAAGGCTAACAACATTTGCATATGGACACTCATAGGCGCTGGACAGACGGCGCACAGAACCGGCGCTTTCTGTGTCCAGTGCCTTTCATTGATTACGTGACTAATTTAATAACACCAGTCTTGGTGAATCAGTTCCGGATCGTAAGTTGCCACCGACAGTTTTGTGCTTCTTCATTCTGGAGCTACCGGACCTGGAGAACGTTGCACGGCCAGTCCAGTATGTGTGTCCCGCACATCGCCAGGTTGGCTATCCGTGTCGAATTTTCCCGCTACTAGATTGTCCGTTACATTGAGATTGAAACTCCTTTGTTCACAGGTGGTTGCACACTTTAAAGCAATATTGTATATTGTACTACAAAGACGATCTTTAGCACAAACTCGTCTCGTAGATTCCAATCTTCAAACGATTATTTGCTGCAGCATGGTACTATATAAATTTACAGAGAAAAGCTCTCTCATAAACAAGCATCCGTCAATGCAGTGTTTACATTTTTATGTATGCTCTACAGCATTGCAATGTATCACCCAGTCGAAAAGCCTGTGTGATCAACAGCGTAGGGTCTAAATAACCGACGGATCCCAAGGGACAGGCATGACCTGCCTGACTTTATTAGCAAAGCAATGCTGTACAAAATGCGGAAAAAGACCTCACGTAGAAACAAGGTTCCTGGTGGTACTGGTAGCACAACAATGTGACACCACGGCTATAAGCGAAACGGTACGACACACCAAAGCCTAACCCTGGCTTTATGCGCGTGTCACAGCCACAGTCTAGGGCCGTGAAATTAGCAGACCAAACAGACGATAAATTGCTACATTGCATCATCCACTGAATCAACACTCAAACTGTTTACCAAAACGTTGCGGGGAAAGACGCCAGAGTTGCTGCCTACTTTGGTTGAGGTGATGAAAAGGGTGTCATTTTCTTCCAATTGTTTACGCCACAAGAAATGCTTGGAGTGCTATTAACTGTAGAGAGTAGAACCTTACTACAACAAATCATCAAAACTCTTCTTAGGGTCATAAAAATGATCGAGGAAATGTATCCAAACTTACAACATCCATTAGAACCGAGAAACGTTCCAACTGCAGTTGCTACATATAATGCATAAGTTCTTAATAACTTGGGTCTTCCGCCAATAACGCCTAAAAGTAGGCAACTCACCTCGGGCGTGCTTAAAACATTTGTAACGCCTCACGTGAAGGACGCTCTCGATTGTGGTGCCACCGTTCGGATGGTGCTGGAGCACATTTTCTTCTAGCCGATAAATTTCGCCATTTGTAGACAGATTAGGGTGATGGTAGTGCGGGTGCTGCGGATGCTCCACGCCACTAGCATCGATGTAGATGTAGTCGGTAGTCTCGTTGCCGTAAATGTTCGGACTGGCAGGGTTGGTTTTCTTTGGTAACTTGGTGGTCCTCTTTTTTCCTGGTCGCGACTGTGGTCGCCGTTTTAACGTTGGCTGTACGTCGTTGAATGTGGGTTGCCATCGTGTGGACGTTTCGGGACCGTTTATTGCTTCCCGTCGTTCCCGGATGGCTACGTATGGTGCCCGAGGGTCGTTACTAGCGACCACCGGTTCACCGGAGACTAGGTGCACTCTGTTCGACCCAACGTAGAGGCCGATCGTCAGCAAACCGAGCACTGAGATGGTGAGTACCGTGCGGCCCAGTACCAACCAACATCGACGACGCTGCAGGAACGTCTCATACTGGTGGCTGTTCGTGCTGGCTCGTTCGTCCATCATCTTACTTGCTCGTCGTTTCTCCCATGGCGCATCTTCCTACCGGCACATACTCTCCCCCAGTAGGAAGAAACGCGTCTTGTTTTACGTTCACCACACACGTAACTTCAATTAGTAGCTCATTTCTTCCAACACACAAACACACACTGTAAAGCAAGGCGCTGTTATCAGCTACACGCAAAACTTTGAAGGTTGCTTTTTTGGCACTCGCACTAAGATAACGTGTGGACATAACGGAGGGTCATGGAAGCGGGGAAGTTGACGGAACAGTCGCGACAATGTAGGAGCTTATGAGAATTCGTAAGTGTTTCTGTTTTCTTCCTTGTTGCTTACGAGCATAAAACATACTACAGCAAGCAGGCAGCAGCTGGTTGAACGTTTCGTTTATGATAAGGAAAGGTTCGCACTGATAAGGTGCTAAGATGGGGTTTAACGCAGTATTAGAGGTCTGTCGTAACGGTTTCGTTTGATAAACGAGCGTATGCATGAGGTAATACCAATTTTGCTTCTAAGAATGTTAATTTCTCATTCCATTAAAACGGTTTCAAATTAGTGCTGAACAATGTATCGCTTTCGAAACTAGCACATCTTGTTTTAAATTTACTCTTTCTGCAACTCATCAAGCCACAAGTATGCACATTACGGTATAAACACTAATTACTCCTAAAATGAAGCCGAAAAGGTCCCTCTCTAGAGCACCGTTCCTGGCATATACAGTCTCAGCACATTTCTTAGCACCGGTGCGAGCTCTATTGCATCAGTGTTCCTTGTGGCGGCTTCGGGTGGCCCATATTTATGAATTTTGTCGATTTTGGAATTGTGAGCCACGGCGTTCAAGCGCGGATCTCTACAGCCAAAGCAAACTAAAGGAAACACGAAACACAAACACAACGGGTTTTGTGGTGGCGATCGTCGCTATTGCTACTCCATCTCAAGTCTACTTTTCTGACCTCCACTGGGGGTTTGCCCTGTTCTTGGGGCTATTTGTTTACTTGATGCTCGTTTAATTGAATCATGCTCGTATGCGTTGTACTACATGCTCCCGCGGAATTCTTGCCCACCATGAATCTCCTGCCCGAATAAAACATCAAACGTAAAGCATCATCATCATCAAGCTGAGAGTTGCCGCCACCATTCGTTTCTCACTAATTTTCCCATCCCATCTCGGCTACACGTTAAAAGGCCGAGTGCGATTGCCACCGAGCTCAGATGTGGGAAATGATTTGTCGGCATTTTTCGCTTTCGGCTTCTTTTTCCACTGATCTCCCACTTTGGTCGACGAATGAGATCCACCTCGCTCTTTCCTCGCCGAGCCGTCGGAAACTTAACCCATCATGCGCCGTGAACCGGTAAGTGTACTTTGGGCAATAATTGAATGTAACTCTTTGGAGCCGGCATGGGCACCCGTTTTCCGATAGGATTTCCGGGTAGAATTGTGAAAAAAAGTTAGTAGGGGTAGAATGGTGTGAAAGGAAAGGCTCATCTTTCAACGCTTTTTCTGCAGCTTAATAAAATTTCAAACATTTTTTATCGATTGGTTGGCCCGGGATTCTTGAGTGAAAGGATCATCAATCTCCTTGACCTCATTTCTATTCCAGTGTAGAGCTATTTAAACCATTCTTATTTGTCACACACTAAACGAAGCTCAAGAAAATCACTTCTTATGATTGCTGCAATTGCAACAGCTCGAATCATTCAGCCGTGTAATAACAGACGAACAACCCGAAACTGCCCAAAAATAAGTATAATTATGCAATCAAACTTACAATACACAACACTACCCTTAATGAACCGTACATGATTTGTATGTGATTCGTAATAATGCGTTCATCACAATCCACACATGCTGCTTTTTTGCTTTATTTTCAACTTACTACAAGAAAGGAAAATAAAAAGAACTGAATCAAGCGAAAAAAAAACAGCCCACTAGCTAAACATTCACCCTTCACGAACCCAACTCTCGCCCCAATCGATCCTCATCGAAAACGCGTGGTGGCGATTTTTTGACCGCCCGCAACAAAAACCGAAATGAGCGCCCACAAACACCGACGTCGGATCGACACGGATCAAGGCACAACACAATACATAATTTATGTATTATGATTTAATGTGTACCCTTCGATTCGAGTGCTCGAGTTTGAGAAGCGTTTTGGTGGGCCTCTGTTCCTCGCTTCCTTTATTATGCCTCCTTCACATTGCACATTGTGCTCTTCCCATATAACTGTTGCTACTCCTTTTTTTTTCTTTTGGTGTGTGTCCTACCCTGTTCTAGATGGACGTGGAAAGAGTTGGAGCAAGAGGAGATGCGCCACACGATCGTCCACCACCCGACATGACCACCCAAAAACTCCGAAACACACAAGAACGCCGTCATCATCGATCCATCTAACTGTCCATGCCTCCTGAAGTTGTGAGTGTGCTCCATTCTAATGTGCCATAAGACCGAAGGGACTCTTACTGTGTGCGCTTCTGTGGGGCGAAGAGTGTGCCGTAGCACGAGCATAGTTAAGTGGGTTCAAACGATGCTGATATGCTAACCACAATCCGCGAAATTTGGGCCTCGTTCCAGCTTTCGATCATATCGTGAATGCGACTATTTCATCGTTGTTGTCAGTCACGCAGTTTTCGATAGCTCCCTCTTATCTTATCATTTCATGTGTCACTCTTCTACGAAATCTCCTATCACAATTACACGTGTGGCATTGAATATTCTTGGAATTTTTAAATCAATCTCGGTCAACGAGCTACGAGCGATAAATTCATTACATAGTGAGACAGAGCACACAAACCATACTGCACATCGGTTTTTCAACAACAACATTCTGAACTACAACCAGCCTTGTTGAAGTCACATATGCGCAGAAATGGTCAAATATTCCTGCAAAACCTCTCATGTATCACGTTTCACTTCGCAGCATCTGTTGATTACGTCCACTTCTTCCCCAACTGCTCTCACTAGTTTTCCCTAATCTTTCGGAAATAATCAACGGTACACACCACCGGGACCAGAATGTGGGGCGTTTTAATGACTTCATTACCCACCCAGAAAGAGATGAGGAATAATGTCTGTAATTTTTGTTTGTTTTATGTTTCAATTTTATGCCGTCGTAGCTGATAGCCACCAATATAATCCTGTTTAATCTCTCTTTTTCGAGCGAGTAATTCTGTTCTTTTTCCGTTGTTCGAGGGTTTTACAGAAAACATTTCGCTTCACGACCAACATGTTCCTTCACCCAATTAAGCCTTTGTGAGAATTTGCCCTGAGGACGATGTGACGTGGAACAAATAATCTCCCAAAAAGTGTCAAGAAGCGGATTGTTATTGTGATATCCTCGAGAAGAAAAGAAAGATTAAGATCTGTTTATCGTATTTTTTCGCAAATCAGGAACGTTTTGATACGTTCAACACTCTGAGGGACACTCGATTTCAATCGCTTTTTTTTGTTTTGGACACCAAAATTCCTCTTTCATGACCCTGCTGTTTCCACACGCACACGTACACACGCGAATATTTTCCTTTTCTGCATTATTTTGGCTAGGTTTCTTTGAATAAAAATTCACACAATCGCACGTAAGCCCGTCCACAAACACACACTTTCAAATGCACCCAGGAACCACCACCTTTGAACCACATTTTAGACGAGACGAGGAAGCATCAATCAGAAAATCATATTTCTTCGGTGCCGCGGGGTATGTTTCGTGATGCTTCTGCCTTTTTGCGTCGCTGCGGCTGCTGCTGCTGTGGTGATGATGACGGGTCTTCGACTGCCGGCAAACGTAGCGACGGCTCGAGGGCTTTTTAAGGTTTCCCAAGAACTCTGGCAAAAAAGATCGATTCGGATTCTTTTGCTGCCTAAAGCATGAAGCTCCGCAACGTAAAATTTGCTTCTGTTCACCACAAGAACTCTTCGGAAGCACATCAACAACCCGAAGGCATTTTTGAGAGATATATCTGGGGCTGATTGAATTTCCGTTACTGGACACAATCTTTTTTTCTGTATCTTTCAAGAATAAACATCACACACATTAAAACCGGTTAACACTTTTTCCTTCTTTTGGCGCACAAGAATTAATGTCACAACATCACTTACACTCTCTTGTTTACGACAGGACACGCACAAATCTCGCCGTGCCCGATAAGAGGGTATTTTACGGATTATACCGAGAGCTCTGTTGTTTCTTAATTCCTTCTGCGCGAACACAACTTGCGTAAGCTTCTTTGACCGAAAAACACGTGCACTCGCGACGAAGCTCACCGAACGACTCGCTTGCTCTGAGCGACCCCGGGCTCGCGGCAGCTCGTGTTTTGCAGTGCGTGCGCGAGAACCGGTTGAGTGAGTTCCAATAGAGAGAGAGAAAGAGAGAGAAAATGATAGAGAGAGTGTGTGTGTGAGAGAGAGAGAAAGAGCAGCAATGTTGCATGAATGTTTGATATCAAACATAAACGCAGCTTTACAGTGTTTTGCACTTTGGGTGGTACGTATAGAACTTGCCGGGTTTTCGAGGAGCCTTCCGGGAGAGAAGAATTTGGGGGCGAGATTGTTGGTGAGAATCTGCCTCCCAATTGAGTTCCTGCAATCGCGATCATTAGCTCCCCATAATCTAGGAGTTCATTCCCATAAGGGAGTACGAATTTAAGTTGTTTATTTAACAGTTTCTGGATATTGCGGCAGCGGGTAGTCCTCACTACAGGATTAGTCCACATACAAGTCGTCTAAAGCGTCTTAAGATAATGAAAACACGAAACTTTTGAAAATGAGTAGAAAACATCTATTCATTTCTCTCTCTCTCCGGTTCAATATTAAGGTCCGACAGAAAATAACGAATAAATAAATGCACCTCCATCAGCGAGGAATGCTCCTGCCTATCATCCTTTACTCTTGCTTTTCGCCACCCATCGATGACAGTTTATGAATGGGCTTCGCGTGTTGTGCAATACGCTCCCACCGACGACGAAGCCTCCAATCAAAGCCTCCCAGCGCCTACCCATCGACATCGGTGCTACAATGTTCACACAGTAGACACTGGTCCACAACACAGGTGGACTTGGCCGCTGGAAGGAAACAGACAACCGAGCAACACCACTTGGTAACGAAAAAAAAGGTTGTATGAAACACAGAAATAAACATGCGACTCATGCTTCCCTCGAGCTCACCACAGCCTCCCGGTGAAGAAGTAGTTGTTGTACCGGCTACCACGCAACCGTATCGGTGGGCAGGACAGGCTCAACGGAAATCCAAAGAAAACCACCTTACACAGCCCACGCATCATTAAAACGAGACCCAGTTCCGAGTCCGCGTGTGCGCAAAAAAAGTCTCCACAAGCCACTCCAGGCTTGGCGGGCGATTTGTTTTGTGTTTTTACCTCTCGTGCCTGCTGTCTTTAGCTCGAGGTTCAGGCACCGGGAGGCTTGGAGCGGGATGGGAAAGCGACACCAGTGGGCTCCTTCGAGACTGGCTTGATTCATTGACAAACTTCGTCCGCTCCTGTACCTTCGCCATCCGGCGCGCGATCTGTGTAAAGGGTTTATGAATGAATGCATTTTTTATTAGTGAAATCCTTAACTGCAGCGTAGCGTGGGACGTGAATCGCAGTGGTCCTCACCAGCCACCCTCCCATTATGTTTCTCCCTTTCCTTTCTTCAAACAAGCTCACGGATGAATGCATCGCTTGGCACGTTTGTTCGCCTGTCCCCGGAGTGGACAGCAGTCGGAAAACGTGGCCCTTTAAACCGTGTGTTAACGTGCGATCGTTGTCACTTTCTCCTGAACGGATAGAATTTCAACCAAAATACCGAAGCAGGCCATTATTCATTGTAAAGTGAGGACTTAATTTTTAAGGTCACCTTAGACGATACTGAAAGTGAGTCCAGCAAGATGCATTTGCATTTTGGTGCCACTCAATTCAACCATTGGATTAGAAGGTAACGAAAATCAACGTTTGATTTGAACCTGTGAAGGCCTCGACTTTTTGTTTTTTTTTTTGTTTTTCATACAAGCGTCCCATATTCCATGACCCTAGTAACAATTTCAGGCCACAGCACAACAGCGACACCCGTGAGATCAAACATCACCAAGAATCGTGTTGGTGTTCAATGTATGAGGTGAGAAAACTCGATTTCCGCCATCAAGTCTAGAGTATACCTTACTCGTGTAGGCTTTCAAATTAGATCGTCGTGTACAAAATCCTTGTGCGTCTAGCTCGAAGCCTAGTTCTTCGAAATCCCCTAGATCGATCACCGATGCATGCTGGCGATCAATCGATGCCGATCTGAACAGATTGACAGGACAGTGTGAAATTTATTTCGGTTCAGGTGCGGTATGGCTGTCAACTGCAAAAAGACGCCGGATATGGTGGGCCCAGGCCAATGTCTTGCAGGCTACCAAATGTGACCACGAACAACCGGGGGCCGAAAGACGACTATGACTCAATTTCAGAAAGCGTCCGTGGGCAGTGTTGGAACATGTGGCAGTGCGAATGGAAGTTTGCTCTAATTGACACAGTTTCCTCCGATTTGGACGTCGTCAACCATACCGCCCAACTATCGTTGGAAGATATTGTTGTAAAAAAACCGCTCATAAAAGAAGGTGTCATTTATCTTTAAGGCAGCTGGATCGACTCGCCCGACAGTTTGTGGATTTCGATCGACGGTAACATCTCTATTAGAGTTCACAGCTAAGAGGCATGTATGTGTTTGTGAGATCGTGGCTGCCCCTAATGTGCACGAGCCCAACATAAATCTCGTTACTGTGCCCATAAATTCCCGCGCCCGTTGAGGTGAGGTGAGTTAAATTTGAATTATTACGATCAGCGCACTCAATATGTAAGAGTCGGGCGGCATCAGCCGAGTTGATGTAGCAGTGTTGTGTTTGCCTCCTCCTCTTCCTGCGTCCCGCCCATGCATTTCCCCCAGGGCGCCGATCATGCTATGTGGAGAAGATTCTGTATCCACAAGCTCAATCAAGCCGATCGATTTAGGATTCTCTTCGAGCGCCATTCCAACCACACCCTGTGATACTGTGTCTTCCGGCTAGAAGTTTCGCAAGTCCATGGTTTTTATGTTGACGAGAGTCGGAGTTTGGCTCATAGATGATTAGCATAGTCAACGGTTGCAATCTCAGCTGTTGAGTGTATCTCGCTGGCAAGAAACGAGCCTTTCAATCCAAATCGTACGGCGCAGATCTCTATGGCGTGCAGGCAAATTTGTTCGCTATTTGCCAAACCCACGGAAAACGGTTTTCAAGCAACGCTTTGTGCTTTGGCGCTGCATCAACACAGGCTTAGCCACGTCGATCCATACCAGCAACCAGAGGAGAGAGCAGGCGAGCGCATAAATCATCACAAAAGTCGTTTATAATGTCGTTTAATGATATGCTCAAAGTAAATATAATAACCACTATCGAACATTCCTGCGGGATAATTTTGCCAGATGCAGTTTTCCGAGTTCTTTCTTTCGCGGGTGAATCTTGGGAACGCCGACCCACAAAGCTCATGCAAGCCACAGAAGGTCACTGCTGTCAAAGATACGTTATTTTCGTTCGGCCATATCATTGGCTCGACGACAACAAGCCATCGTTTGCTTGAAATTGAGTCGTTGATGGGTAATTTATTCAGACAATAAGAGCTCTTTTGTTGAACATGTGATCGTACAAGATAGATTTATAAAGGTTATAATTTTTTAAGGTGGTGGATTTTTAAGTTGTGTTGTGATAAAATTCGCAGAAGTTTGCTGTATTAGTTTTCTCCAGAATGCGCTCTAAAATACACGAATAAAAGGTAAAATGCAAAGTGTATCAATTTAGTGGTCACACTAATTGATAAAAGAGCACAAAATGCGCCACACAGAACGGAAAAAATATAGCACAATGTGCCGAGATGAGGACAGTTGGTCCACCACGCACGTGAGATCCTCTCTCCAAGAAGCCAGTTCGTCCCAAAAAGACTGCCCGCTTATCTCCCTGTCATTATCTTCATCGACATCAACTCGAGCGAATGTAGTCCTGTGTATTTTTTTATTATTATCGGTAAGAATGTTGTTTTCCGTAACCCAAAAAAAACGTGCACAAGAACCGCTCTCCGATACAAAACCAAAGATCTACAGTGCACCAATAGCAGCATACGTGTTTTTCGGAGTTCTTGGGATTTACACATCCCCGAGAACGCGAACGATAAGACCGACGAGTTTGAAGCTGTCAGCATGCAAATTATGATTGAGATTCTTAATGGAAGAGGTTATTCAAACTTTCGGACCTTTTGCCATCAGGACTACCCATGTCGAGCTGGTGCGCGAGATCACAGGATTTGCCCAATAATAACTTTATCCTTTTCACTCCGAGCAGTCCTTGCTGAAGCAAGCGAGAAGTTCTCGCTGTAGTCTGCTTTGCCCTATCATTCGTCGTTGTTTTCGAGTTATGTTTACATTATGTGGAAAATTAATGGCTTTGGGTTTGTGCAAAATTATCAATTTTCTCAAACATCTTTGACGAATATGTGGACACGCATATTGTTTTTGTTTACTTTTGTTGGCTTCTTAAAGGATAAAAGGGAACAGTTCAAGCTATTAGCTAGCAGTTTCTTAAGCATTCTTTGAAGTGGGCTGCCTCACACATCAATGTTGTCAACGATCAAGTGCCGATTGATGTGTAAGTTAAGGGCCACCACTCGTATGAAGTCACAGATGGTAATTAGCAGCTTGTTAGCCAATTCGTAAATTCCAACATGCTCCTTCAGGCACTCAAGGTGCTAGAAACACTTATCGTACACACGAACCAATGATGCATCAACGCGGACCAACTTCCAACTCTACCGGTTTCTCTGCCTGTTGCACTTTGGCCATCGACTAAGACTCTGCAATTAAAGTGTAGTTAGCGATATTACTAGAACGGACTGTGTATTTAATATCTTAGAGGTTGGCCGACTTGATTCGATTTCACACGCCAAAAAGGCGCCCCGCTTTAGCACTTTGCGGACACGAACGATCGTGGTTGATTTCTAAAAGATCGCTCCAAACATGCAAACTGGCAATGAAGAGGTTCAAATCCAGACCGGTCTAGAGAAGTGGGAAATGCCAGCTCATTACATTTCTGTCGTTGCACCGCGCTCTTTTGATAAGCCATTACCATTCGATTGACCAAGCGAGAAATGTCCAATATCCTTAGCTAGACGCGCTGGCAATCCAAATCCACGCTACACGGACCAACCGGCCGAACTAGCAACGCCGCCTTTAGAAGTGTGGTGTGTTATTGCGTGACTTTGGGCAGTCACCTTAAGCTTTGGCTAATATTTGAAAGGAAAAACCATCGGACCCTCGGCAGCTATCGGCACGATTTTTCATTTCCGTCGCCACATGCCGCATGCACTCTCGACGACTCGGATGCCTGCTGTAAATGGGTATTCATATCTTACTCACTCCCATGCCTGTTCGGTCGGCATACGATGTGTCGTGACGTGTTGATTTAGTGCCGTACCTAAATCATTTAATTTCGCTCACTTTTACGATCGGAAGAGATACTTCAAAAATGCGATCAAATCACTTCCATTAGAGGTAGCACGCAAAGAAAACGGGCAAGATATCCTACTTTAACTGGTGTTTCTATTTTTGGGGAGCGTTTACTACATTAACTAAATATAAAGCATACAATTTGAATTTATCATTTTTTAATGCCCCATCAAACCATCCGGAATGATTTGGAGTTCGTCGAAGGAGTTCACTACTAAACGTTCTAACTACCCAATCGATGATGATGATTTGATCGCTTTCGATCGCCAGTCTGTGGTGACTGTGGCATGGTGGGCATAATTTTTCGATTTGTGTAACCAGTTTTCACCTTCCAAACGATTCACCATGAAGTTGTACCCAGCTCTTTCTCTCTCTGTCTTCCTATCCGAACGTTAATTAACGAGCCTCTTATGCCACCGTGATGAGTCGCTCCTGGGAACTTGAGACCTCCGAAAGGATTATTTTCGATCGTTTGCAATAAACTTAACTGCTGGTGATGATCTTTCTCACTATGGATTTGCATGGGGCATGGGCAGTGTAAGGAGATTATAAGCGCAATTTAACCGCCCCACAGATGATACTTTTGCCACCTCTACCAGACGTGAGAAAGATGCACTTCTTGGTAGCGTTTATTTGCATATGAATGTGCGATGGCGGTCTTTCGTGCGTTTATCTTATCTTCAAGTACCGCACTTTGTTAGAATCGCTTTGATGCGCATATGAATGGCAATGTTTGTGAGCGTATGTTTAGTTGCAATCCCTGTATGATGGTAAACATTGAAGAACATCTGCCTGTGGATCGAGGAAGATTTCTTCTTTTGAAGATCTCCCACGCACGGTACGCAGTACTACAGCTGAACAAATCGCAAGAGTGTAGCCTGCCTGCAACTAGTAAGAAGCTGTAACTTCTCATGGATCGTGGATCGCGCCGGCCTCAACTTTCAAGCGTACAAATAATCTGTACTCACAGCAAAACCCTGCCCCTCAGTCTCAGCCCCTCCTGTCAGTCAAGATCGGCGATGCAGGAGAGAAGATCATCATCATCATCCTCACCAGCAACATTCCCATTCACCTCGATTTGCAGACTTGTGAAAGGTGTTGAAGATGAAACGACTCCTCTATCAACGGAATAGCTACCGCAGGCCGAGTAATTCATAAATGTGCATTTAATGCGCACCGTTCAGAGGCAGCCGCATCTCCGGAATGTGCGTTTCAACCCTCGAGGGCCTGCAGCAGAAAAGTGATCCTCTAAACAACGCCCTCAGCTGCTACGGCACGAACAGCTATAGCGCCGGTGGCAAATATTTACACGCATAACTTATGCTCGATGTGTTGGATCGTGGTACTGCTGCAGCGATGGAAAAGCTGCTGTGAACTGCTTCCGGCTACGGTATGATTGAGAAGATAAGAAGAGCCACTCGAAACTGCCCACGGTTAGTAAATATGTCTTCGTTTTGTATGAGATCCGCGCTGTAGCCCAGGCCAAGCCTAGGCCAAACGAGGTTCACGGTAACTGAGCAACAGCAACAGATGGGGAAGCGTATTAATCACGTTTATTTGATGACGAAATAATTTGCTATCGTGTAGCATTCCCGCTCATGATAGGCGTATTTTTCCGTCTGCAATCGAAAGAAAAATTTATGGACTCGATTTGTCATTGTAGCGTGAAGCTACTGAATCAATGAATTACCCTTCCTACAATTTATAGGACTTTATTTCGAGGCAAGATCTCAACAGATTGGGAACAGCCCGTGAAATACGTAAATCCGAGACCGATTCCCATAGTCGCCATTTTTGTATTTTACACAGACAGCTTCTTCTGCCCTGTCCCCAACCCACTAGCCATAATCTCAAACCTTAATCTTCTTTAGTCCCAAGCCAAATTCCGAGCTCACTGCTCGAGCACTACTACAAACCTTGCCAACCGATCATTAGCCATGTAATTAATGTTTTACCAAGGAAAATTAATACCAACCGACAGTGTACAAAGCGCACATGCCTGCACACACACTTGCGTATCTATGCACCGATTGCAGCGATACCGAACACGCTGTATTGCTGCGTTCACTACCGGCCTACACAAAATACGCGAACCCGTCATCTGCTGGAACTCGTCGTCTGCTAGGGTTGCTGGGCTTGTTTAACCTCAATTCAGAACAGCCCAGCGGTGGATCAGTCACTCTCCACCCTGCCAAAACCCACACCCACCCAAATCATCGTTCTCTCGTCTCGCCTTTCCGCTCTATAAATCATTTTTTCGACAGGAGCTATCTAACATGTCCCCTACTATATTTGCACGTTTCAAGTGTGAAGAACCGGAATCCAAGCGGTTAATTTGCTGTGGCGGAACGCCAAATTCTGCACCGATCGTTGACGGTAGCTTACACTTCACGCCTGCATGACTGGAACATGACGGGCCTGGGTAGTGGACGAGACAGTAAGTGCTTACGCACCGATACGCACGCTTCTTGGGCCAGCATTAATTAAAATCCTCCCGTCCGAAATTCACCTCCCAACAAGACACAAAATTAATGCTGTTTAACACTCCATTCGCTCGCACCTAAGAAGGTGCGCAATCCGAGAAGATCGACCGCTTGGATCGATTTGTTCCTTTGAGACGTCGTGTGGAAAAATTCTTTTTCGGCAACGCAACGGCAATTCGGTTGCCTCTCAAAGTGATTTGCGGACAGGAAATTATGCTCTGCATGCCTCTTGAGAAACTTCGGCTAAATAACTAGAAGAAAGAAAGGTTGTACGCGTGGTAAGAACACGTTTACAGTGTTAAGGTCAAATGGTTCTCTTTTCGTAAGTTGCTGTTCAAACTCCGAAGCGTATTACAGGAAAGTAAATCCGATTATACAATCTTCTTGCCACCAAGCAACGCCTATGTAGCGTTTTTCGGGTTAAATTCCCAGTTTTACGATCGATAAGCTTGTTCTGAGCTGTTTAAGTGAAGGTTAAACGGTTGTGATAATTCTTTGACTTGTTGCACCGTAATGCAGGATACATGTTTTGTTGACGTTAAGTAGGATCAAATGCCAAATTATCACCAAATCACAAGCAATTCGATTTAAGTTATCACTTTTTGTGCTCCGTGACTCGGTGACAGAATCTGTTTCCAAGAAATCTGCAACTGATCTCGAAATAGTTCAGATGTTTCTTGCAAACTCGCCGTGTTTCTGTGAGCTTGCGGGCTGAATAGGTCACTGATGAACTCTTGCATGAAAGAGCATGAGTCCTTCTTGCACAACAAATGGGCAACGGAGGCTCCCACCAAGGATCGCACCATCCTTGACACATAGACGTCAAAACGGCTTTAACCTATAAGAGGTCTCGTCTGCCGAGAAACCTTTCGACGCTGTCTTTTCGTTCAATAGGCTTCATCGGGGCGGTCCGGTGGCGCCGGTCTTCACACGGAAGGGCCGGGGTTCAAATCCCATTCAGACCGCCTCCCCGTACGTAAGGCTGACTACTTTTCTACGGGTAAAATTAAGTCACAGAAAGCCAGAAATGGTAGGCCGAGACCTCTCGAGGTTGTAGTGCCAAAGAAGAAGAAGAAGAAGGCTTCACCGTCTAAAGGGCTGTGCCTTCTGAGGCGTCAGGCCATGTAAGGAGCTTCGTCCTCTAAGGATCCTTAACTGTCAAGAGAACCTTTGTGAAGAATTATATCACAATGCTATTACTGACAGTTTCCTTGTTTATGCAAAGCGTTTTGTTTGTATCAACAAGCTAATCTACTTGATTTTATCCCTTTTCCCGAAACAAATTTCATGACATGAGCAACCTTCTAAAACTCTTCCAAAGTTCAACAATACTGCTTTCACGATCCCTTCATCAACTGCCTCCTGCTGAACCAGTTCTCTGGCTTAGTGACCCAATTATTCGCCCTTTTATAGTGCACCGCTTGGTGCACATTTCACCGTTAAAAACGGTTCTAACATGCACCGGTTGTAAAATGCACCGTAAAGCTCCAACCACGAAAAGATCAAGCCATGGGTTTCTCCGTGACGGACGATTATCTTAAAAAACATCTCCCCATCCTCCTTTGTTCCATACCCCATCTCCAGAGTTAGGAAGAGGCTTACAAGTTGCAAATGATTTATCCATAGCCGCCATGACAGTTTTGACCGGGTCGAGTCTTCAGCAGAGTATGACTGGAACTTTTATTGCCCTTTTCCCCTTACGGAAACCGTGACTCGAACCATGGGGAGTCATTTCTGTTTTCATGAGACATATATCCCTTGCTCTCGTCGCTGCTCTGAGTCGATGCATTACGCCATGTTATGAGCAGAATGAAAAAACGTGCCTATTTCCCTACAGGTTGGCTCTCATCAGGGAAGTTTTTGCTTAGACGTAAGTCAACAGGTTTCCGGTGATTTATTCCGTACGAAGGTACAGAAATTATGTGAACTGATCAGTGGTGCGGGAAACCTGCCTGCTCGTGCGCTCCGCGATCGCTAGATTCATTCATAAACGTCTAATCAACGATCGGAACCCATCGCTCAGTGGTCTATGTTGAGTTCGGTGAGTTATCGAATGTCTGATCGAAGTTTATTGCCCATCATCTATCTGGTGCCAATTTTGAGCAGGTATCATTCGTCATGCTGTAGAATTAGCTCGCAATATTTTGTTCTAATTCAACGGTAAATATATTGCTGAACATGGACATGAACATAGAGGGTGTATAACATCAAACTCAGCTAAATTAATTTGAATGCAACATTTGAACGGATTAATTTAATCCAAATTGGAGATAAGCTAAGAGTTTATCTATGCCTGTTTGCCTAGCAGACCTTCTTCTGGCCGACGACCGAACCAATCCACCCATGTGGACGCAGATCACCCCAGGCCTCTCATATTCATATCTCAATCAAAAGAGTAAGATTATTTTTTCACCACCCTTTAACGGGGCCACCGACCAGCCCTTTTTACCTGAGTGTCGGCCACTCCCTCCCGTGACGACGTAGGTCTTTCTAATCCCGGTAACGGAATAAATCAATTAGTACAACACACGCCGTAACCCTAATGGCATCGAGATGGTGAAGTCAAAAAACAAAACGAAGTACGAAAAGCCCATTTATCTTCAGCTACGATCTCCCGGTGCCGATAATACGATGGCCACGATCCTTCAAACTGCAAGGGTCATTTAGGCTGGTGAGCTGACTAGGAGCAAATGCAGTCGTGTGGAGCCCTCCAACAACGGACACAGAAACGCATGGAAGGTAACTTTGGCACTGCAAGCTTTGAGTATAAATGGAAAAAATTCAATCGACTCACGATTTCCATCAAACCGAGCAGCACACTAAGCAGCACCGTCAGGCGGTCCGTTCCGTCAGACAGTTCAAGAATGTTTTCTCTCGCGTAGAGATAAAAAGAGCTTAGGGTCCTCCAAAAGGCAGGGTGGATTGGGTCTCAAGACGTGCTATGAGAATCAGGAGATAGATTTACCACGCGTACGATGCATAGTTTCCACTAATCGATCGACAATCTCCAAAGTTCTTAGACGATTGACAAGTCGTTCGTATGTGTTTGGAGAATAGAAATTCTGCTCATGTATTCCCGCCGGTTTATCTTACAGGTTTGATGCTCTACCCCACCCACGAGCAAGGTCTCCCGCACACAGGAGAAAGGGATCCGCGTTTTATGCGAAGGGATATAAATAACGCTAAAAGTGCTATAAAACAAACTGTCGGTGCGATCGTAGAAGATCGCGAAATTATCACCCCAACACTGGCAGAAACCGTTCCCGAGCTGATGGCAGCACCGTCCGTGTGCAAGTGCACAAAATCCTCCCTTTCTCGCTTTCCCTGATTCGCACAGAACTTGGCCAAGAGTCACACGGAACGTACCATGGTGGCTCCAATTTGTCTGATGATGCGATTAATCCCATTTTCCCCTTCTACTACGACCATCATCGTTGATACTACGAAAGGTTTGCAGCTGATGCTGGTGCCTCAGGTGATGTTGTTGTGGTCGGATTCGTTTGTTGCAGCTTAAATTGCGCTGGATGTGCAGCTCTCACCGGGGCACTTGTTTTGTTTTATTGCATTTTAATGTGCAATTTCATAACGGATTCACGCGGCGTTGCACGGGGTGGTAACACTCGCCGGATCGCCGGCGTGGCTGGTTCTGCTGCTGCGGCACGCCGGGAATTCTGATCAGCAGCAACACACTGACAAGTCCCGACCCGTTGACAGCGTGGCACCAAGAGAGGGAACTATTGTGCCGGCATGATCTCTTGTGGCACACCAGCACGCACATAAATTACCATTCGGAATTTATAGCTTGCGACAGCGTGTGGTGGTGATTTGCCATGGCAGAGTCCGGTAAGGTGAAGATGCAGTGTTTCTGTTGGAGAACACGAAAGCTGATGATGATGTTGCAGTTTACTCTGCGCGAGTGCGTGCTCCGAACGGTTGCAGGATGTAATGAAGAAAGTAGATTCAATGTATCATTGTTGCATTCCGAGGTGTGTTTGGGCTGGATTTTATGAAACATGACGTGTGATGCAATATAAGTCAACATCCATCAAGAGTCATTCTGTCCATGAGGGGAAGTAACGTGTTGTAGTTGTGGCACAACTTTTCTACCAAGGATTCTTCCTTCCAAGTCATCAAAAAAGATGACTTGAAATGGAAAAATGCTTAGTTTTACATCGCAGATAGATCAGTTTTAACATGAGAGTCGCAAGAGTTGCATCTCTAGAATTGATTGAAACTCCCTTTTATAAACCGAATGAAGACAACTCCACATCGCTCTTCTTCTCCATTTGATCACACCAGATATGCAGCAAACAAATAATGAATAGATTGAAAGCCATTCAAAAGCGACCAACCGGAACGATGTTGATGATCGAGATACACATCTTCAAGCACGACCTCCAGTATGAATCTCCTGTGTGATCTGGGCCAGCGTCGAGACGGGTTACAGATGCCTTTTTTCCTATTCAATGTCTTTTTTCACATTTCATTCACTAAACAGCGGCGAAGTGCCGGATACTTCGAACTAGAAACATTTTGCCCAAACTCGTCGAACCCAATCGAGATTTTGCTCCGTGCTAAGAAAACTCATCGTTACTACTTTCAACGTGTACTGCAAAACCACCATTCCATTCCGGTTCCTGTTTTACATCCAAATTGCCAACATAGAAAGGATAGCATTGGGAAACGGTTTTAAACACGTTCTGGTTCGGTTTCGTCTCCAAGCACGAAGGTTGGACGTAACGAAACGACAAACTTTTTATTAATTTTATTCAATAAAAATTCCGCTAAGTCATTAGTTTCTAATTGATTTATTATTAATTTTCATATCATTGGCATAGCGGTGGGAGAACACAAGCAAACGGAGCGATGGGATGTAGGCATAAATCTGAACCCCGGCCATTAAAAGTCACGGGCGTGCGCCACATGTACACAGGATGATGATGATAAAGTTGTACATTTTTTAAACTCTTCCTTCCAATCTCATTCAACTTCTCTCGGCAGAGGCCCTTTCTCCGAACTCCACCAGACCCGAGCGTCTCGGTTCAATTAATCGAGGTGGAAAAAATCAGCCACGTCAGGGTACCGCTTTGCCCTTGGCTCTTCTCTCACTTGCCGGGAGTCCCACATACCCTTTATTCCAATAACATCGGTTCGATCGATTTTCTACACCATGATAAGTGACCGCATCCGGACGAGCGTTAAGACCACCGAGCTTAGCAAGTCAACCCAAGCAGTCTACCAACAGCAAATTACTCATCACACGATGATGGCGCGACTAGACGCGACCTCCAAACCACCACCCAGCCACCATCATCCAGCACAATGACCACACACGATGTACGTTCGGCGGTAAATTATCACGGCCTGGTGACGATCGACGAAGCGGTAGTGGTTGAAGCGCTGAATCGCGATTAATTTTCCCAATGAGCCGAGGTAAAGCGACGCACACGCACACCTGCTGCTACGTCGGACAGCGTTATCTCGGTAGCATTCGTCCTCTGTAGACGGTTGGTGGGAGGAAAAATCAATCGAAAAATGCCGCCCATTCTCTGCGCACCGATCGCACATGTTTGCAGAAGCTAGGTGTTGTGTCTGTTTGCACAGTTCGTAACCAACCTGGATCGTATTGACATAAGCGATGCGAGACCTACGCAAATTTCGAACCACCCAAAAAAAGTCAACAGTCCGTCACTGTTGTGAATTATTTGTCCCAAAAAGCGAATGACGGAACGAAGCAGAAAACAGTAGAACGTATTAAACGAGGTCCCGAGTGCTCGCAGTGAGACAGCAACGAATCCAGTTCGCTTTGCGATCATACTTGCCCGATAACTCGATGCGGAGGATGGATAACGTTGATCTGTTTGCCAGGAAGCTTATTACAACGCATCCATAAACCGGTTCCACGTCATCGTTTCACATTTTGCACAAAATACATAAACCTCCATCAACACACGCCGGAGCGAAGAAAAAAGGAGTTGAAATTATAATCATCAAAAAACTTGACGATCGAAGTAAAACTTTATAATTAACTCGTCGCGAACATCATCCCGGTCTCGGTTAGTAAGGCGCTGGAAAGAAGCAAGAACCGACTCCAATACTGCTGCTGCTACTACTTTGCATGCCCCAAAAATAATTACCTCATCGATCAATCAGCCAATTTTATGGTTCATGTCTCGCATGCTGTTTCTTCGCAGAACAAACGATGATATTTGTTTACTTTGCGCTGGGTTAAGATGAAGAAAGCATAATTTTGTTGGGAAACGAGAGAAAATTCTTTACGGTAGTGCAGTTAAACCCATTGGCACGATTTTTCTCTTTTCTTTTGCAAAAAAAAAAAACAATATAGAATGCAGTTTAAGAAATTCTTTTACTGTAAGGATGCAATCTGCAACATGCGAGCAGAAATGAGAACTTTTGGAATCGATTTATGACTATTGATGATCTTCATATGAGTGATCAGTCAAATTTATTTGTTTTACGGCTCATTTGTTGTGGTTTTTAGGATTTTATGCTAATATTATACAGGCTTTAAAATTCCGAGTTTCATATTAACTTTTGAAGTTGTAAACAGATAATTCAGAGTCTACAGAGCTTGGTACAATCATGATGAAAGGGGATGTAATGGAGATTAAATCTTCCATCACAATTCCCACCATTCAATCTTCATCTACCATTATCGCCATCGTCATCTACCCCGGGTGGCATGAATTTAATAACTTCATAATCAATAAATTGTAATCTACGTATAAGGTAATAACGATAACAATAAAATTAATCTCACCGTTAACTCCATCCAACTCTGCCCGAATGACTCCGAGCCGAACATCACATGAATTGTATACGAGTAAGTGAATGAGCATTCTACATTCGATCTAACCAAGACCTTGCACCATTTCTCGAGGGCAATAAGAAAACAAAAACGCTCATTTTCATTTAATCGCTACTATCGCTGATGCCAATCGACACAGCAAAATCGCGAGCGCAAGCGAAACAGTATTGAGTTGTTCTGCTGTCCAATGCTTACTTTTCTCTCCTGTCTCCTGATCGCGAATGCTGTTTGAGTTGGCATTCATTTCGCTGCATGCTACCTACTTCCGTTGATTCTGCATTCTGCCCACAAGCGTGTAACCAATTATCTGTGCTAATTTGTTACGGGTTGCCGTTGGAACAGAAATCAATGTAATACCACCTACCTTCACAAGCACCCGGTTGTTCCTCGGACAGCCCGAAGAACCCTTCCTGGCAGCGATCGCAGTGAATTCCCTCCGTACCGATATTACACTCACACTGTCCACTCACAACATTGCACATCAAACTAACCGAACCGTTCACACTACACGCACAAGCTGGACAGTCGAGATCCAAATTGCCAAAACCCACCTGCGGAACAGCATGTACGTTAGTCGTCAACCGTGCATCGCGAACTCTCCGCCTCAGGAGCTTATACTTACATCACACTCGTCACACCGTCGGCCACCGTAGCGTGGTTTACAGATGCACTGCCCCGTTGTCACGTCACACACATTATTCTCGAGAGCTCCCAGATCAGAGCAGCTGCAAGGCTCGCAGCCATCATCCGGGACACCCCAGTAGCCGGTTTTGCATCGTTCACAGCGCCATCCTTCAGTATTGCCTCTGAAGAAAGAGAAGACGTTTATTCGAACGGTAAATAGTTTAAAGAGAAATTCCTGTACTCACAAACACATGATGCATTCTCCCGTTTTTTCGTTGCAAGGACCACCATGGCAAGGGCAAGGAAGACACTGGCTACCGATTACTGTTGGCTCGCCATAGTATCCATCGTCACATCTAGCAGTTAAAAATGTTCCCCGATTTACTTCATAATTCATTCTAAAGCTTTTTTACACTACCTACTTACAGTTCACAGTGATCTCCCGTGTACCCATGAGGACATTGTGTACAGATGTATTCAGCAGGATCCGAACTACCACCGCGAGTCTGACAGTTGGGTGAAAAGTTGTTGCTTGCATCCACCAGCGGGCATGCACACTGCCGACAGTCGTCCTGCTGTCCAATAGTCGCATTGCCGTAGAATCCTGGCAGACAACGTTCGCAGTTCGTGCCGACAGTATTGTGTAGACAGCTGCCACACTCTCCCGTTTCGAGATCACAACTACTCGCATGTCCATTGCACATAGAGCACGGAATACACCGTCCGATTCGTTCGTGCGTCACACTGGTTTCGTAGATCAGAACGTACCCGAAAGAACACTCCTCGCAGGAAGTCCCTCTATATCCTTCGGGACAGTCACAGCGTTCGATAAAGTTCGACCCACCGGACGACGAACCGCTGATGGAATGTGATCCTGAGGATAATTGTGCTTGTTCTAGCACACTTTCTACCTGGTCGGTGTGATAGGTGCCACGCAGCAGTATCACTTCCACGGCGGTCAGAACTGACATAAATTGGGATCGTGTCACGGGATCACCGTGATACTCCGTTCGCCGTAGTCGCGTGATGATATCCTTAACTGTCCGTGGAACGTGATACCAGTTGTCCTCCTTCAATGGCACCTCCATCGTAGCCTCACCAATCTCATCGTAGCTCTCCTCCCCATACGCTATCTTCATGCCGTTTTTTCCCACCAATATGAGATTCGGGCCAACTGTAGGCTTCCCACTCGTGTCACCACGCACAGTGACCCATTGCATCTTGAAGCTTAGTTTTGATCCGTAACTTCGCAACAAGTTCCCCAGATATCCTGTTGGCGCCTTCCAGTAGATGGCCTCGGTTTCAGGCATTTCAAACATACCAAACACTAGGAAACCGGTCTCATTATCCTTCGTTGGAACAATTTGTTCACTCATTCCCAAATTGGTAACGGTCCAGCCTTGCAGCGTTTCGTAGCTACTCGTTTCAACGTACGCCGTTGAACAGCTCGTAGCAACTCCGGAACAATAGCACTTTAGACACCCATCCAGATGTCCTTCGTCCAGTGCGAAGTACCCATCAGCACAACTATCACAACGATCTCCGACGACGTGCGCCTTGCAGCTGCATTTTTCATCACACTCCCGACCAAGAAGTGTTCCCCGAGCATCACAATCACAACGGGAACACTTTTCTCCCGCATGTCCTGGAAGACATTCTGTACATCCCGGACCGCTAAATCCCTCCCGACAGTAGCATTCTCCTCCCAACGGATTGCATTCTCCTGTCGCTCCGGGTGCGGTACAGTTGCAAACAACGCACGGTTCCGGATGGTTCGGTAGTCGATCCGTCGGCCGGTAATAACCCGCCAGGCAGCGTTCACAGTTGATACCGGTAGTGAAGTGGGTACAGTTTTGACAGACGCCTCCTCCACTCATCTTTCCCCGGATGCTTATGCTTAGGTGTTGTTCGTCAACCAGTCTATCGTAGATGCAGGACTTGGCGTGACCGTGACACTAGAACGAAGAGACAAAGCTAACAATGGAATGTCCATAACGCTTTCAAGAGATCGGTTACCTACTTCACACTTTTCGCACTTGTTTGCAGCGATAGGAGTTCCAATCCGATAGGGCCGTTGGTTGAATAGAGGACAGCACTGATCGCAGTGCACTCCACAGGTATTGTGCACACACTCACATTGTGGTTCGTTGTCAATGTTGTTATCGTTCGTTTTGCACTTCCCTGCGTGGCCAGAGCAAAAGCATCTTCCGCCAATTCTTAGCGATCGGATTGTGTAGAAACTTCTCTGTAACAATAAACAAAGAAAACTAGGTTATCTTTTGCATTGCTTTGGGTCATTATGAACTGTGCAGCATGATTACGCCTAAAGGTATGCAATCCGCATCACTTCCAGCGAAGATCTCGCTTCGTGTCGGAACAGGGGGCGAAAATGAAACATTTCGTGAGTGTGAAATATTTCAACAGAATGAATTTTTAGTTCAAGAATCATGTTGATTGCTTCTCCTGGAATATTCTACTGCTACGAAAAGCAAAACCGCTGATAAAATCAATATTTAAACTAGTGAAATTCAAAGGATTTATAATGTTGCTTACCTGTGCTTCTGCTTGTTGAATACGCAACAGCCGTATTCGAACGTAGCGAGCAAGGGTGAAGTGCTGAAGTTCAGGCGAAGTGCTCTTTTCGCTGGGCCGTCCACTTATGATAGAAAGATTGATTTCACCATTTTCCAGTGGCTCCAGCGAAGAAAACTGCGTTGAACAAATCACTTCCGTGTCGCTTTTGAAGATGTAATTAGTGCTGAATGCCGGCAATCCAAAGCGCTCCCGGCATTCGGTATCATCGGACGCGAAGTACTGCCAGGCATCGTACACCCGTCCGTCTATCGATTTTTCTAGCACCCAGGCCGCGGGAAGGGGTGATATGGCGGCACGCATCGTGAAAAACGCTATCTGATACAGCTGATGGTATAAAAGCGAGAGGGAGAGAGAGTGACGAAGGGAAAATATCAATGTAAATACTTTACATTTATTAGGATGCGAACAGTCGCCTGGAACTATTTACACTCGTTGACCAATCGGCACGGCAGAGAAAATCTCTTCCACATTGCATTCCAATTATTCATTCGAGGACGGGTGAACCGTTGAACTCAATGTGTAATAAAAGTGTACCTTAAACCAGCAATTGGCAGTTACGCTTGCACGATGTTATTTGAACGCATCTTGAGCATGTTGCTACATTGGAAAAGTATTTAAATTTGTTTTAGTATGGGCTTTTGCGTGTGGTTTGCGCGCCAAATCTTACAAAGAACTTTCAATTAAATCTAACAGCGATGACTACATGTTATTCCAATACCACAACTATCCCATTTCAGAACATCATCCTGAAATTGTCACAATTGTATGATTTGTTCGATTGATCAATATTCAATTGGTTCCTCGATCATATTTGAAAAAAATCATCCAGCTCCCAGCTGTGGTGTAACCACTACCAAACCGGGGCCGAATGGTGACTCGATCAAACATACTTAATTGGATCAAAAATAACACCTACAACATTTTTTCAACTTCAACTACGCTTCAAATCCTCCTCCCAACCTGCATACCATCAAGGAGGTCCATTGCTCGATCCGAGTGCGAGAGTAGGACCTGCAAATTTGCCCACTCTCGCATGTATAGGTAGTTTGTTTCGGGATATTTGTGCAGGAGCGGTGCCATTTTTGGTGCACGGACTCAACGACTTGCACATGATCATTATTGTAAAACAAAATCAGACTGACCTGTGTGGATACGATCGTCGGAATAGGGCTCAGATCTGCAGCAAAACAAGGGAACCATTCTGCCTAAAGTAAGCAGGAGTTGTGGAGATGGTAGACTTGTTTTTTTTTTTAGTGCAACTTCGTTCAATTTCTCCACATAGTACAGACTAGAGTAGAGTAGACTTGTATTAAGAAAATAATTAGCTCTATCATAATAATAGGAAAACTGTCGTGATCAATCTCTTGAGGGACGAAGTGAGTCAAAGCTTTTCATTCCGTAGACTTCCCATTCCACTGGAGTCTGGAGAGCTCCGGATCGAAATCTTAGCACACTCAGCACACCGAACCGAGCCAAAGCTGATGTACAAAAGTCGTGACATTCTGGCAAGCAAAAAATTATTTTCTAGCCCTTTTATGGTCACAATTTAAAGGAGAAAAGTTCACGTACGAATAATGCGCCGGTGGGAAACGTCCACACAGCCCAGGATGTCGGTACTGCAGCAGCAGTACGTACCGCGCGGAGCAGTTAAGCTCAGCAAATCGGACAACGATAGTTGGTCGCCTCGTTCCAGACATGCCCATTTATGTTATGAATTTGCGCGCGACGAATCAATGCCCAGGACAGAGCGAATGCTGAGCTCTTGTTTCGAATAAACCACCCTATTCCAGATCTCATTCTCTGGGTCCTTTGTGTCGCTGGGCTGATGTGAAGAATTATGTGTAAATCAAGTGAGTTGCGGTACGAGAGAAACACGTGCCTATTGGAAAAGACTTGGCAGGCCTCATAGCATTCCAGCCACATTACTCACCAAAGAGATGTGACGAACAACATGTCTCAGAACGATGTACACCCAGCGGGGCAAGGAAGCCAAGCAGTGACTGTCAGTGATAAAAAGGATGTTCAATGCCAGTGGGCTATGTTTGTTTGACTTTTTATGGCATTCCGTACCGGAACGTGTAAACATGCGAAAAAGGACGACAAAAATCAAAGATTGGAAATCTCTGAGCTTTGTCAAAGAATATGCGGTCGATATAATAAAGCCAGGTCTCAGATGCTGATGCTCCGCCAATTATAAGACTGATATATGACGAAAAATTGCACTCAACGCTGCTAAATTAATGACCAGAGCAGCGTCATCCCATCAATCTTCCACACCGTCGATGCCAGATCAGCTATCCAATCAATCTGCAGTTAAATCGAGCATCTGATCGGAACACTGTTTCCAAGAAACCACCGATTCTATCTTATATCCCTCCGATCAAAGCAGCACAGAGACGTTCCCGATTCAAAGTGTTTATCCGTGCGCCTTGGTGCAATCAACGCCATGTCCGGTCCGTTTGCCAGCGCAGTTATCAAAAGACTTCAACTAGTGGGCGGAGACGAACTTCGATAATCTTAACGAGTTCCTACCATGTGTGTTGGCAGTCACCCTTTATAAAGATGTTTTCTTCATTTGTTTCCCGTTTGTTGTTATTGCTGGTACTTTGAGAGAAAGAGAGCGGCGATGAAGATACCATACAAAAAGGGGAAGTTCGTTGAGGGAAGCCGCTCTAAAAAAGAAGGCCATAATGCGACACAATTCAATAGCAATGACAGAAGCTTAGCAGAAACCCCAAACACTGAATGAAACTAAGCGGAAAGGGCAAATTGCAAATGGTCCTGATTGATACTCAAAATGGGCATCCCGTGCCGTAAACACACATAAACGATTTAAAGCTGTTAGCTTGGTTTTCTCCACCCATTAAGACGGGACGGACAGCTAGCTGGCCATTCATCAAATGTTAATCTTTTAACAAACGACACTTTAAACACCCGTTGAAATGGCTCGACCTCTGAATCGAACAAAAAGCGTAACACAATTCCCAGTTTGCGCATGCTGCGTTTGAAGGGGTTTGAATGTTTGAAGAACTTTTTTCCTCAACACTCCAGCATCCACTGTGTCGCTTTTTGAACAAATTTGACGAAACAATAAACATCAGCAAACGGTGGTTTTTTTGTCCAACGATTGCCGCCATGCAGGGATGCATTTTTGAAGATGAAAAATGCAAATAGTGAAGTTTTCCGAAACTAGAGAGAGATAGAGAGAAAGAAAGAGGGTGAGAGAGACAAGACAGCTAAATCCAAACCAAACCAACCAAACCAAACGTTTAACCTTTCCCTTCTCTAGGGTATCGTTTCGCACCAACTGATAATTTTAGATGCAATAGGATATGATGACTCAGATTAGATAGTCTTCGCTTCCCGAATGACTTTTTTGAACATAGTCTGGTGACTGCACTAACCAGTAAAATCAACAAAACATTATGATCTCAACGAATAGGGTGTAGATGACAGTAAATCTGCGTACCAGTGTCAGGCTTTGCTGCATCAAGACAAACCACCAAAATGATCAACCAAGCGCCACCATCAACCAGAAAGTTTGTGTTGGTGGGTATTTTCCACAGAATCAAATATTGACAAAAATGCACCAAAGAATGCAATGGACGAGCCTTAACATAGACATTTTCAAGTCTCTCTCCCTTCTTGGTTTGAAACAATGTCAATAAGAGCATCAATACGCACCCATTTTTCCAACTGTCAACTGCAGTAGCTTCCACACCAGATCACTGACTGTTGAACTAGTTTGTTGGATAATTGTGGGCATTATCATTCAAATCGATAGTCAAGTTTGATTTGGAAACTATCCTCACAGAATAAAAGAAGGATTTTGAAACGAGATGCTATAAAGGACAGTTAGACAGAGTAATATTTTTCACCACGAGTGTGACCCAAGCTTGGCATCCTCCAGTGTCTCTCAAAATCCACACCGTGCGTACCACTGTCCACCGCACACAAAGCACTGAGCAGAAATATAAATATAATCTCTCCAAACATTTCATCTCGCCTCGAAAAATATTAATAATCACAATAATAATGGGTAATGGAGGCTCTTTCGGGGAACGAAGGCGGCGCGATACACTGAACAGAGAACGTAACGCCGTGGCTTTGCATACCGGACCCGCTCTGAATGTACCTGAAGCATCTCAACGTCTTACTGTGTGCGTCTGTTAGTGATAGAGGAATCGCTTTTTACATTCCTGCTTTTCCTACACTGGAGGTCCCATTGCAATGACGCTGCCTTGATCGACTATGTAAATAAATACGACTGAGAGAGAAAAATGAACTTCACGGCAACATACTTATGCCCAGCCGGTACAGCAAGTGTCTGTGTCTGGAAAGGTTTTTTTTCTTCTGCTTTCGTTCCTTTCGTGCTACTTTGTGTCCAGGGCACACCCACCCAAGTGAGCATTGAGTATAAAAATCACAAAAATACAGCTCAACACTTAGGGCCGACTTTTGATTTAATTCAATTGCCACTCGTTTTCTGCTTTGCTCCCGGGTGATCGTGGCCGTTGCTAGCTTGTGTGTGTATTTCGCTTAGTGGAAGCTGGACGTCCAGCGGCGTTCACTAATGAGCCGGTTTATATTTGCCCGCGTGTGTCTGATGTTCAGTCGAAGCAGCACACCCATGATTAGCGATGCAGTTGCGAATTATTTCAACACGTTTTATCGCACTAAACTTGATGCAGCGATAATCGTTATACCAGCGCCTGAAGATCGTGTGAACGAGGGGTATCTAAATGGAATCTAGAGATGTTGTTGGACCCGTTGTAAGCGATGTAAATCGATTATTTACGTCGATGGAAATAAGTTTTATGAATGGTTTTAAAGGCGAGCTTTCGCATTATGCAATTACAGCTTCTTAATGGTTTTGCTACAAATAGTAACATGCTTGCGGAGTAGCTATTCCCATAAATAAAAACGATTAACGTACCTTTATTTAGCGAATTAAACACACATTGATCTTTAATCGATATAAATCAGTTGGACATATCTAAAACCTACAACCTACCACACATAAGTTTTCTCCTCATATTTTCCATCGTAAAATATCGCTTTCTTCGGTCGACTGTATCGTGCCAACCGATCCGATCCGAAGATGGGTACGTGCGATAAGATGAAAAATGTTTTACATGGTGCCATCTATTCCTTAATCCCCCGTACTAAACAGTCCTTTAGCGGAAAGGCTCACCAAATTGAAATAAAAATTAATAACGAAAAAACGTTGAAAAAAACACCGAATGTGACGACAATCGAGGAAAGCAAAGAAGAAAACGGATGCATGCCAAAGGGCAAAAACACAAGCGTAATCAATATGTATGTGATGATGGAGGATAGTAGTAGTAGCGTAACAGCTCTTCAATGTACATCGATTATATACCGGGACTACTCCGAATCTACCCCCCAGAAACGTTCGAGTTTCATGTAAATGGCAGTTGTGGTTACTTTCAAGAGAAAAAAAAATATCACTTCTTCATGAGGCCCAAACATACGAGCTATTCGTGGGCCCGAATTGCGACTCCTGCGCACTGTTTGTTATGAAATGTGATTAATGAACATCCTCTGTCGTTGCAGTATTAGATAGCCCCACAGTAGTTTGAGAGATAATGTTGCCGAGAGTGATGGAAGGATAATTCAATTAAAGTGAACCTTCGGAATCCCACTATCAAAGGTTAAAAAGGTTTAATTCGGGACGCTTCCGATAATTCGTAATTTGAGTCCGTCAATTGACGTGCAACTTCAGCATTATGGGAGTTTTATTCCATATCACGCCAGAAACGTCAACCGTCTGAGCAATCTCCATTGGGAGACATTGTGCGGTAATGTCTTAATTTAGTTGCTGTGTTCCATCCAAAAACGAAACAACGGTTAACCTACAATCAAGGCTCATAAAATACGATTAGTTAAGTGAGTGCTTCATGTGGAGTTGCTTCACCCAATTTACGGACGATACGCACCGTCATTTTACGAAACACTGTCGTTCGATGTGCCACTGTTCAGCGGGTCTCTGCTTGATCGTAATTTCATCTTAAAGCCTGGGATTGATCTGCATGTTGCAGTTTCTCCCGCACGATCCCACCCATTGGGGAGGGTTAACCTTTTTCAGTGAATTGTTTCTAAAGGTTCCGATTTATACTTTTATATATCGTGCGTGATCGTAATTTGCATTTCTGTCGTAACCTGTCATCATCTACCCATTATTTTGGATTCAGATTTTTTGTTGTATCAAACCGAATGGTTCATTGTTCAATATATCCAATTAGTTGCTTAGTGGGTTTGAAATTGAATTATAAAAACAAGTATACAACATGATAGATTAAGGGGGGTTAAACAATCGTCTCAATTGCTAGGTTGTGGTCATTAAAATACAAAATGTAAACAACTTATCTGGATACAAAGAGGTGCTGTAGCAAACATTCTAAAAAAAGTTTTCGTTAGAAGAGAATAACACAAAAAACATGAGTCTTGAGATGTTCAAACAGGATCTCCAGCAAATCCTTGTTATTCTCGCCATCGAAGGTTTCGAATGCATTTTACAGTGGAGCAAAGAGCTAAGTAAATTGTTCTCTTGATCTATCTCTCACACTCTCCATTTATTTGTGTTTTTTTTTTGTTCAAAGTCCATAACAAGTTTTACTAGGCATCATATTTCAAGCGTACCGAAATCGAACTACCGCGTCGTTCTGTGCCACGGAGTGTTTGTTTATGAGCCAGAAGTGTGTTTATAAACCACTTCAAGAGACCACGACAAATAAAATCTCGCGGAGCTACCAAAACATCTCGTCATGGATTTTAAAGCATCCGACGAGATTTCTCCAGGAAAAATGCTGAGAATTAAATTAACGGAATGCTTAAGATTCCCTATTTGTTTACCCTTTTTCCAAAACACAAATATTGTTCCTCTCTAAACAATACCGCTTGAATCACGTCCCTTTTGCTGTTGGTGGTCTCTCTCACCACAACTAACTGACAAGGTATTTCCATTTAATCTGAATGATACAGAATCGCTTTTCTTGCTACTTTTTTCATTAGGTCACAGAGATAGTGAAACTGAAATCAACCAACACTAATCGGTATTAGCGTTCCAACGGCTAGGGAAGGGTTTTCTGGGTCAATTTCAAACGAACCAAAATCAGTAACGATGTCAGTCTTTTGATGTGGCCCTTCGGACAATTGTCCAGAGACTACATTGTGAAGCGAAACGATGCCCGAAAAAATACCTACTCTAGCCGTTTGACTACCGAAAAGGGCCAGAGACCTAAATTATCGCTACCGGAAACAGACAGCTTCTCGCTTGCTCCGACATTAAGCTAAATTCACGTCCAATCTTCAAGGTAGCCAAGGGCTATGCGTCTGATGAATTTGACCTTATTTTGGAAGTCACACTAGAGCCTACCAGTTTTGGGGTGGAACAGATTGGGCCCACCACAAGGAAAGTGTGACGCAACGGTTTAAGTGATGATTTTATAGCAGCATTTGATAGTTTTCTTGGTAGCGTAAGCTTCGATAAGATCGTCTGATCAATTATATCGATTTATCGCCTAGCTGTAAGCAATGAAAGCGTTATCTTCATCGTCTGGAATAATTGAATATTAATTTACAGAGCTCTTCTCTTAGTAAAAAATACCTATTCGTTCACATACTTCCGATAAAGAAATTACAGCGGTTTCATGTGTTTATGAATTTATGTCACGCAATCTCCCTTCAATTAGAACCAGCAAAAATACTTTCCAAATTCAAACCACCGTGCATTGCAGGTGTCCCCGTGTGCACGCATTTCCAACCCAGAATGGTCGCTATAAAAGAGAACTGCACGTTTAGATATCTACATGCAATTCCTTCAAGCCCTTTCACAACAGCATAAAGGCAAACACAAGCAAATTGAATCGCTTTTTGTGATCTTCACACACGCACACCGAAAAACCGTATTTTCTGCGCTGGACCACGGTTTTCAACCAAGTTCAGCCGGTGCCCGTTTTGGATGATATGTTGGCTCTGAACCAGAAGGAATCACCAGAAGGACAAGCTGGAAGACGAAAAAAGCACACGCACAACACGGGAAAGGAGTTTTACTGTTTTTGCTCTCCTTTCTTCCACCGCCTCCCCCCCTTCTCCCCCTTTTTTCCACCCACTCACAGGCACGGTGGCAAGTCGGCCGGGAATCGGACACTCATTAAAACATTCTTTTTCCCTTTCCCGGACCTACGGCAAGCTAAATATGGCAAGCGTGCCATATAAAAAGAGCTGAACTGATTGGGATTGGGACACGGGAAACATCACGAGGAAAAACCGATCATTGATCCAGAAAGCAGGGGGGAGTTCCGAGCGTTCGTGCTGATCGAGTCCGAGGGAGTCCCCGGGACTTCCTGACCAACGCGAAAGCACCATCATGCCCATATCCTAGCGCACCGAAAACAGGTTGATAGCATTGTCCACTTCCAATTACTGCGCGTTTTGCAGTTATTCTCCGATGTCTCGATTCGATCTACATTGCCTTCGGCGGGTGGTTGGTGTACCGAAAACGGAATTCTAGACCGCTTCAGCGGGGGGTTTCTGGTTCGATGGGAGCCCATCTTAGAACCTACCGAAGCTATGATCGGATCAGTCCGTCAATGCGATAACCAATACGGCCGGACAATGAATATTGTATACGTGTTTTTCTTGTGTGTTTTTGATGTAGATCGTTACATGCCGAGCGTCCCACCTTAAATGGATCGTCAATAGAACAAGAACCACCCAAGAACCAAGATAGCCAAGAGCCATAAAGTAACAGTTTATCAATTCTATGGAAGTAACGATTCGTTGTTTTTATCAAACCTTCTTAGTACGCAGATTGTATGACCTCAACAAATCTTGCAGACATCTAACCAAAGTTAATGATGTTCTTTACACATTAATTACGTCATAAATACGATATTCTTCTTTCAAAGATTTTTTTCTCCAATTCTCACATCGTTAAATCGTCCCTTGCTCGATATGCTTTCTGATTAACGAAATAACACACCCGTCCCAAATGGTTTCTTGTACTCAAAGAAATCATCCACTTCGCACAATATATCCAACGATCGCATTTCAAAACGAATTGTTCCCTTAATCGGTGGTAATGCAATACAGATTTGGAGGTATACCTTTCGAGACGAGCCTTGCCTCAAGAACCTCATTCCATCTGACCCGAGAGACCTGAACCAGATGCCGGCCAGAAGATTCTGATCGATAAGCGCGGGCAACTTTGCGTGATGCAATCCTTGGAGCACGGTGAAGAAGCAGGACGAGTAAATTTAAAAGCACATTACACGAGCAAACCCAATCCTCGAAAGAGGCCCTTCTTTTTGGCGGGAGATTAATTGCATACCCATTTTTCAGCTGCCTAACAATCTCCGTAAAGTGCTTGTAGAAGAAAAACTACATCGCCGAAAGAGTGTGTGAGAGAACCCTTTTACTTTTTAGCTTTTGTTTTGAAATGAGACTTGCGCAGATATGACCGAGACATTCTTGGAGGATTCGTGGTACGAATATGGAATACCTCGCTCATAAATAAATGCAGCATCGATAATGAGAGTGAAGGGCTTTTGATACCCTTTTCGGTTGAAATAATGTTCATACCATTAAACGTGAATAGGGAATTAATTTAATTATCAACACTGCGGACGGTCGCTCCAACGAGACATGTCACTTTGGTTAATGATTGCTACCAGATTTTGCTTTTGCGTTCGTGTGAAAGAAGTTTAAATATACTAAATGGGAAATGAGTGTATGTTCGTATGTTCGTTTTTCACCAAGAATTCAGATAGCACTTCTTTACCTACCTGCACATATAGCGAAATGGTTATAGATTCTCTAAAAAAGATGCCTCCTCCGAAAGAAAATCAAATTAAAATTCCTTTCACAACGGATAACACAAATATAAATTCCTGCCATCCGAACCACTGACGCACAATGTCCATTGATTCCATAGCATGACACACTGTCACGTGCGGATGAGTTAACGAGTTGCGTTGACAGAAGTCCCGCGTAAGATGTCATTCCTCACGGTTACACGAATGTAATTCCGGCATGATAAACCCACGAATTAAACACACCAACAAATCTTCGACACTAATTTGACGATGACGGTTTGATGGTGAGTCTGTGGAAGCGGATAATCCCCATGGCGCGTTCGCTACCTAAAAAACCTGCCGTTAAGCCCTGAGATTACTGAGGAGTCATAATTTGTATTCAAATCAAATCGACACCTTTCTTGTGGGGGTTTGTTACTCTGGCGAACCGACCCAACATACCCATCAGAGACTCGTGGCACAGTGTGTGTGATCAGAAGGTGCTGGTCTTGTAATAGTCGGAGCCAAAGAAAGACGAAAAATGCAAGCTTGTGTGTTGCGTTTCAAAACATCTAGACCAGATCCCGCTACGATCGCCGCAACTTTGATAGGGGGGGAGATAGAGAAGGAAGCTCGCGGCAGTTGGTTAGCATAAACAGATCGATCTGTGTGCCACGGTGCAGAGGTGTTGGAAGAGATTAGAAACAGATGCACTAACCAGACGGTGGAGCCATCTGAAAATGCATCCACAGTTCTGGGGGTCTGTACACGGCAGACACAGTCTTAACGTTCATTCTGCGACAAGTTCTTGGAAGGTGATGCCCCGGCTCACCATCATCACCAGTAGAAGAGAGAACGAACACAGAGCTCTCGTTGATCGCTGATACAAAAAACTTCAAGTATCCAAAGAAGATAAACAAACGATCACGTGCCGGTTGGATGTTACAAAATGGATCGGTGGGAATATCCTTCAAGACCGATTTTATTCTAGATATCTCTCATTCTGTTTCGGGTTGTGTTGGTAGCTTTTAACATCAAACTTGTTTGCACACTTCATAGGTTAGAGATATTTAAGGAAAAAAATTATAAAAAGGTTATAACCTTATAACATTCTTTCTACTATGAGCTGTCATACTAATGTAGACTGATTTGACACTTGACATCAGGTAAACAACCATGTACAGATGTGAGGGGTTAAACAACACCATCAAATCATCTGTATCGTGGAAGAAGAATATTCTCTTCCCCTTGGACCATTGCTTACACACATCAAAGCGCAAAACCGGCCAAGTGCCGAAACGTGATCGTTCCAAGGGAATGTTTCTGCGCATCTTCCACTCGGGAAGCTGAGAAAGACGATCGATTCAATACCCCTTCAATTCGTACTTACCTGTCCGAGATCGAGATTGATCGTCACGCGATCATTTTTAGCGCCTTTCTGCAACGTCGGACTCTGCCACCAGCTGTTCGTTCCGTCGACAATATTGGTGATCGGATGCCGCTTCTCCGGGTCCGGATTGTTCGCGTCGCATATACCGCACTGAGAACCACGCGAGCTGTGCGTTAGTGTGAGAGAGTGGAACGAGAAAAATCGCAGAAGCGTACCGAAAAATTAAACACTTGAAACGCGAAAAAGCCGAACCACATTCTTACCGTCCGGTGCCGTCGGTCGTCAGCCGGCAGTACTCCTCCCGGCCCGTCTGACCACAGGTCGCATTCACGGAGATTGTCGCCCGGAGGGCTACATTAAAAAATGATGGCCACAAACCGGACGCCTTCGGAAGCTGCTGCTCGTAGTCCGTGGTCGCTGTGGACACCGTCAGACCCGAAAGTAATTTTAATTCTGCAAAAATATACGAACAAAAAATAAGTTAAACATGTGAGCAACAGGAAGAAGGCACAGCTCATTGTGGAAGAGCAAAGATTATAATTAAAAAGATTCGGCCAAACGCTGTGGGTTAATCACAAACAAACGCGTGTGTTGGTGTGCCGTGGATAGATGAAAGAGCGCATGAAACGCCATCACTCAAGGGTAATAATTTTTCCATATCCCAACCCCAGCCCTGTAATATTCCGTGACCTCACCCCACGCTTCGGCGATGGAGAAGCAATAATCATTCCAAAAATACATCCTGCGTCTTTCAAACATGCACACACCCAAGATGCCATTACATTTGTCAGCAAAGAAAGGTCGTAAAGATCGAGGCCCCGGAAATCCAGAACAATCCTCACTTACAGACTACACTCCCCTAGGCCGTCCCAAACCCCACAAATCCTCCCAAGCAACAAATAAACAAGATCTTCAACAGCAGACGATCCCAAAAAAGTACCAACCGTGTGGCCTTGCTTCAACGATGTCGTGTCACCCATTTAGTGCTGGAATTTCTCACGGTACATGCAGTTCCTCGGGATCGAATGATACCGACAAGGTGACATCTTCAACATTCAACCACAGCATGCGGCAATGCATAGTTCATCTTCATCTCCAAAAGAGTGGTTGGTTCTAAGTTTATGACTTGTAATGCACGCAGTACTGGACGACTTATAATGTGTTTGGTGTGCCGAAAATTATGAGCACTCATTCGTCAGTTAAACAGAATCGATACATTTATCACTTCTCGCTTGCCGTGGTGTATATGTCGACTAGAAGATTGATGCAATTGCACGCTTTTGATGGTTTTGTACGTCAGATTTATACGATCAGATACGATATACGATCGTCTCCGGAGTCAGAATTCCATACCCTTCGAGAGGGATTCTTCCGGCAAGTTTTACCATCGATAGAGAGCGAGAGAGAGAGAGAGATTGTAATAAATAACTATCGTAATGGGAACAGCAAGCATCAAAATAATGACCCTAAACCAAGAAAGAACGATCATCTTGTTCAACTAACGGTATGGCGCGAGTTCATGGGCTATAGACACATTAAGACATTAATCCTTTGACAATTCTTTGGAACAGGAAGATACAGGCGAAGAAGAATAGTGTTATTAGTGTTATGATGCAGGCTCTTGGAGGAACACTCACGATCATCGGGATAAAGGAATAAAAACTGTTCATATGGATTTTAATAAGACTACATCAGCCTTCATGATGATTAGTATCTTATGGCAACTCTTTTTCGATCCTGCACTCTGTAGCAGCTTGTGACTCTGTAACACACCCTTTCAAAACTTAGAGATATAATATAGATCCTTAAGTCCCTGAGCAATATCTTAACAGCGCCTGCAGATTAAATCTATTAGTCCCTGCATACAATCCTTTTACATTATAAACACCCCTGCCGTATACCCAACGTTCATCACTGTTATTTAAGCTGACCAAACATGGAAACAAAGAAAAAACTGCGCCTTTCCCGTCTACCGAAGATGGCACGAAGTTCGCGAAGCCACTTGTTGAACCGCCGGATAAAATATCCATCCTCGCAAACGGCGTGTGTTTTGCCAAAACTCCACAAAAGCAACAACCCAGCCGTTGAAAGCATGGCGTTTATGTTTCCCCAGCATGAGCTCCTGAAAAGAACGGCTGCACGGCGTGACTCTGCAGGAAAACCATCTTACAGTTTTATCAATTAGGCAATATTTCATAATTAAAGACACGAAAAAGGCTCCGATACATCGTCTAAAGGAGTCTCCTTAGCGCAGCCCTCGAGCAGTTTGATGCCGCGACACGCTGCATTATGAAAATTTAATATTGATTTAGTGTTAGGCGATCGCGGATCGGTCGTCCTAGCGCTGCAGTAACCACCGTTAGGGCCCGTCATAAGCTTTAGTTGCGGCAGTGAAGACGTCTTCATTGGTGAGGCGAGGGAGAGTTTGTGACTACCTTTAGCAACCCTCACTCTTCTGTCTTCCCACCCTCAAGCCCACAGGCAAACAAATTCATCGGCTGCTAGAGGTGCTTCTTACTTCAGCCTTTGCAGCTTCTATGAATAAATGTACATATGCACAACGCGCCTGCGGCAAAATTAATGACTTTAAGCAGCTCCAGCTCCCATCCAGTGCTTTGTTTTCTATGATTTCACTAAACGTCCCCGGGATCCCGTTCTGGAAGCCTAACAGTGTAAAAGATAGGCGATTGAGATATCCAGATATCTCCAGGAGACCAGGCGAGCTGAAGAACAGAGAGAGAGAGAGAGCGTGTGTGTGTGAGAGAAAGAGAGAGAAAGAAAGAGCAGCAAACGCCAACATAAATGGGTCTTGTTTTATGAAATGATTTATTGATACTGTTTGTTTCCCGCTAAATGCCGTACTCGAACCACACACTACGGACAAGGCGAAACCCCTTTCAGTCGGTTGGTGAAATATGTTTGCCATGGGCGATGTTTTCCGATGCCTTCGGCACGCGGGAACATCACATCGTACGTGCTGTGCATTGTCATTTATTCAATTAACACATTTTTACGAGCATTATGAGGCAGATTTTCTAATGGATTATAAGTTGACTAAACAGGTGTACTTAGCTAATAATGCTAGAGTGATTTGAACGATCCCATAAACATATTGATGAGCTGAATAAGAGAAAACCAGTTTATCGTCAACTAACTGAGCCAGTTCATCGTGAGATAACTTCAGGGAGTCTTATTCTTCTTTGGCTATACATCCTCTAGAGGTCCTTGGTTTGCCATCTCTAGATTCCTTAACTTTATTATATCCGCACCTTTAGTCTTATTTCACAGCTCTAGTCTCTAGAGATCTGAATAATAAGAATCCTCCAAATATTATTTGATGAACAAGGTTAAGGTTTCTTTCATCAAATATCTTTCAGTAAAATACCAAATAAAAACTAGAATCCTACCAACTTGTTTGGTTTTCTCATCTAAGTTCCAGTGACCACTGTGGCTGCTCAAGTGATTTCCGAAAGATTCCAACCGTTCGAGAGTGGTAGCACATAGGCTCAACAATGCAACACTCAAACATCGTCTAAATTGAAGGCACGAGGTGCGATGCATTAATGCCCTTGCTGGCATGGTGCAATAACAACACAGCAGGCTGCAGTCATTAAGTCCCTTTAATATCCATGCACATAAATATTCAAATTCTCATCTCTCTCCTCCTCTATCCGCGCATTCCTACCCGTAGATCAGTTTATGAACGTATTTTACGCCAAATTAACTTGTAAAATCAAGACTCACCAGCACGTATGAGATTGGTCATTGGCATGGAGTTTTTCTTTTGCGAAGAAATATTGTCAGGACCAATGGCCAACGTACGATCGGCTTGCAAAGAGAGAAAACTAAATTCTTGTTTTCATCTCTTGGTTTCATAAACGATGTTGGAGGGAATCCATTGCACACCTAACGCACCAGAACTGATTGTTTTCAACCCCAGCCCTAAACATCGATCAACGTTAAAAATCTTTCTGCTTCGTTACTTGCTTCGTTGCACGACACTAGCTACAGACTGGCGTGAAACATGACTTGATAAACTACATCGGAGCCACGGATTCATAAATTGTATCTCCAAACAACACATCTGATATCCCAATATTTTGTTTGGCCAATTTTGTGTACACAGACAGGAAAGTGTTTTTCATGATTATGTTTTATGCGTTTTATTTTTTTCACGTAAATCATAAAATATTCGATCGTTCAAATACGATCAGATATTACTACCAAAAGAACTGCGAGAAGGTCTGGTAAACGTTTTCCAATGAAACACATGCAGCCATTTATGAGGCAATTTACCAACAGGATGGCATGCTTACCTGACCCGTTCCTGAACAATCGATCTATAATTCGATCCTCTTTTGAAGCTGGAAAGGAAACAACCCCACGAGTACAAGCGGTGCATCATTCTACAGCAAAGGCAGATAGAATTGTGCGTGTTGGAAGCTGTGAGCGAGAAGAATTTCATTTTAAGCCAACAACTAAACACTGTTTGTAAACACAGCTCCGCAAAGCAAATACATGAGGCGGAATGAGGGTACGGAGTTGGACCAGGATCAAACCTCCAGTGCGTGTCGTTAGAGCAAATGCATCTTCGGAAAGATATGTGCGTTGTGTGCGATTTTTGTTATTAATAAGCAAACAACATTGAACAGCAATATGGAAAACGCTTCGCACTAAACCAGATGCAGCGTTGATCTGTGTTGAGAATCGTGCAGAAATTTTAATTGAAGTTTCATGTCTACTATTGCTCACCAGAACGCATGGTGTGGCTGGCGGCTTGTGTGCTAATGGGTAATTTGTAAACACAGCTTTCAATAATATGTTGACATGATATATTCTTCATGCGCTCCAAGACAACAATATATCGCATACCAACTGGTAGTATCTTCTTTGCTTTATTGAAACCATCTCGTTCTGCTCTATTTCGCTTCTTCATTCGAAGGTAGGAAGCGATTTACTTTACAATTTGACCCTCGAAGACTTGAGCTCTGAATGAGGCGCACTGATGCTTTCCGTTAAACAGAATGACCTCTACAAACTAGGGAGGACAGCAACAACAGCTAGCGAACAAGGAAAAAGAAAACCTTTCCTCTTACGCGCTTTGGTGACTAATGGCGTGTGCGTCTCGCGTAAAACCGCTTCATTCAAACTACCACAGACTGTACACTACGCGCGACTTGTTTCCACCTTCTTTTGCTCCCCCCACCCCCCCTCCCGAACAACCCAACAGTGATTCGGAAACTCGTTTCAGTGTGTCGAGAGCGTCGCCGTCAAATCGTCCGTCGGTGACGCTATTTTTGGTGTAAAAAGACATTTCGCCGAGGGTTTGCCGGCGAGGTCGCAAAAGAAGCAATTAATGTGCCAATGCAGGAGCTAATGCAACTAAAGAGAGAGTGGCGGTAGTAAGTAGGCGCGTTGGACGAATGCAGGGCATGCGCGAACAACCCAGTTGACAGTGAAATGTTAATGAACTTTAATAACCCATGGAAGGAACGCAGAAAGATCTTAATATTTGGAGGATTTTTTTAGGAAAAACTATTAAAATATCGCACCTTCGACATATTTCTTTGAAGTAATTCTTCCTTAAAAAGAGATTAAACAAGTTCAGGTTTAAATGATTGCTAGACGTTTGGGGCTAATTGGGTTCAATCTGCATCCAACCACTCAAAACCCGGAGTAATATATACAACGAGACACAAATTTCCGCCCGCCAACGACAACCAGACATGACGCGCAATGATGCTCTTACTTAATCCGTCTGGCGAATGATACGTCATTTCCGGTGTCCTGTCTCACGCCACAGATACGCACACACACTGCCAGAGGCATCGACTCCAACAAAACGAGTGACAGATGACAGAACGCGTGCTAGCACGAGAGGTGAGAAAGACCATTTCCCAAGGTGGTCCAACGCCTGAAGGGCAAGATGTCGCCTCGGGAAATGAAAAACTCCTCATCGGGATGAAAAACTTAGTTTCAAAATTTACTTCAAACCATCTGAGGCGTGCGAGAGTAACGCAGCAGCAGACAGAGATTCCAATGAGACGAGTGACATAAACAAGCGCCTTCTGCCGCTACTGCCGACTGTCAATAGAAACATTATGAACTTGAACTGGGATCGACTCCTGCAGTAGGAGCACTTGACTCTTGAAGTTCTCGTCGGCGCTTGTTTGCTGGTGCTAAATGTCGTTCACACTACTGCCAGCCGACGAAGAAGTGTTATCGATAATACGGCTTAATTACAACGTCTCGTTACAGAGAGACCGCGACCCAGACAGTATTCCACGATTGCCTGAACGTATTTACTTAAGCGCAAGACTCATATCAATTAAGGTTTAGTGCTTGACAAATGTATTGCTGGTTGCAGATGACTCAACAATGAGTCACGGAACAAAGTACTATCCCGTTTGCGGATCGAACGCTATGATGAATGGGATGAGCCCGTCCAATGCTGCAAAACAAGCAATTGGAGTTAGGCGTCTTCTCCGAGGGCAAAGAGAGTGTGCACGTGTGAGTGTTATTTTAACAGTTAAACGCTAAGGGACTCTAGGCCCTCAAGATCCTACACGTTCCACGATGGAGCAAATTGTATGTCGCTGAAAGTAAGCAGAAAGTCGTCTACTGGACACGATGAGAAAGTGCAAGACGTGAAACTAATTACAAGCATCCAAGTGGCGACTTGTTCAGAAAGTGTTACATTACTCACTTCAACGATTATCGTGTTTCCTGTTCGTTTAATTTTGTTTTGTTTTTGTCTGAGATGCGCTGAGGAGCCTTTGATGTATTCAGAGCTCTGTGACTTATGATTTTTTTCCATGACTCTTAAACTCTGGCTTTGGCTTACAGTGAGTTTATTTTACCCGTAGCGGGTTGGACAGTGCTCCGAATGGAGAGGTGGTTTGGATGGGATTTGATTCCCGGTCTTGCGGTGTGAAGATTGGCGCCGCTCTTGCACCTGCCATCGGAAGCCTAGGGGTTACTTTTGAAGTCAAGTCTCTTTTTTGTTGTACTTGCTTCTGATAGTATTTTAAGATAACTCTGTTTCGAACTGTTGTAATGATGTTTTGTTCAATGTATTGTCTATTTTTCAAGTTTTTATTTGGGAAAATATCCAATTTTTTTTTTTTTGTTTACCTTAAACCGTTCTTAACGCACTAAGTTTTCATCTAGTCAAGGTTATTGGTCTCAAAAGAGAATACATTTCACCAAAATCAACATAACACATCTTGCTTTACAGATGATGCACTCAACAAAACGTTGAAGGACTCTCCCGAGGGCTTTTACATTGCGTGCTCTAATGTTTTCTTCCTTTTTTGTTCTCTTTTTGGTCTTGCAAAAAATACGATCAAACTGAAATCGCGTGAGCCATCAAACCATGCCAATCTGCAACCGACAAGCTATGCCGAAAAAAGGGAACATCAAATCCACACCACATTACCGCGAAAGGCATTACATTCATCGGCAAGGCGCCATCTAAATTACGGAGCGGTCCCTTTGTGCCGTGCACGCGCACATATACAGACTCAATGTTCACCGATTCGGGAAGTTGTTGTTCCCATTCTGCCCAGTACTGCGACTGCACCGTAGACGCATACCGTATGTGGGTAAACTGCAGCACCACGTTCGATCGACGCTCGATGATCGTGCAGGAAAAATTGCAAACGATCGTGCGGGTTCACCATGCTGACGAAATTACTTTGCATCATTTGCATTTGCAGCAGTTCAGATTGCCGTTCTGAGGCCTATCGCTGTGACCGGTATTTGCTTGTTTCGCTTCTTTTTTCGGGGCGCTAAGGAAGATTATCAATGTCCCCAGGGTCGAGCGCGCGCTCGTACGAGAGGCAACGAGTGTTGTAGTGTAACGCCTTATTTGGCAGAATAGGTGTTCTTGTGTGTATTTTCCACGCCCTTTTACGTTGATGCTTCGGGAAGCCAAAAGGGGCATTACATCAATGATAATTGGAGTTTTAACACACCCGGGGATGATTTTAAGCCACCCGGGTTGATCGAGTATGATTAAAAATATGTCGTTAGTATATTTATATATGGTAAAAGAAAAACAATGTTTGACCGAAAATGTGACTAAGAATCTTGAAGAATAGCAGAAGAAATTCCTTGCATATGTAAGATAGCATTTGTTACACTATTGCCCCTTTTGACAATATTGACCTGATCTTCATATCATAATCTCTTAGCACGCTATCATGTTTTCCCAGTCTGTTTCAGTGAAGTGATGTAGTATATCCATGCATCTTTCAACGTTGTGCACGTTTGTCCGAACTTCATACATGCTTCTCGCCACATGATGAAGCCAAGTACACCGACAAACCCTCACCGCTGCATCGCCACACGTTCGCCGGGCGCGTTGATTTGTTTATGTGGCCATCACTCTTCACTGCAAGAAAAGTGTGGAAAAACACAACAGCAGCAACAACAACAGCAAAAGCAACTGCACTAGAGAGCAACCGATCAATCCACTGAATGCGCAACATGGATGCACAGCGTTCTGGTTTTGTTGCCGTTTTGTCGGTATCGTTGAACAATCTTCATCGCTGTTTGGGAAGGCGTGCGCTTTCCGATGCACTTTACACGGGAGATCTCCAGGAGACCGACTGGTTTCCCGGAGAGCAAGAGATATCTTTCTCGGTAAATCTTCCTAGGGTCAAGATGCTAGAAGGAAACTAGACGAAGACGGTGCGATCAAGATCGCCTATCGCATGCATATTAGAATGCACCACGCAGAAAGGGAGATTACGGTTGACGTGATCTACCGATAATTGCATAGTCCGGTGCATCAGTCTGCCACTCACTCGTGACTTTCAAGCTGATTGGGAAAATTTCTCCGAACGAGCTGTGGAATTATCACATTCGCAAGGACTTGAATCCAAACATCATAATTTGCCTTTCAACGGAATGTCAGTCGGCAGCATCCGATGGGTTGAGCAGACATGTCTCATTCGTTATGAAAAACTATCTAACTTTTCGTTTTGCGAACTCATATGCTTACAACCTCATTCGGCATGTACTACATGCCATTTATTTGCTCATTGACAATGCCACGAGCGGCTCATTTGTAGGCTCATAATGGGGTACGTGCATGATTCCTACCAGTGTGCAAGAATAATTCACCGTGTTGGTGGAGAGTTGGGAAGACCTCAGCCAGCCATTTTACGCTGACCTGCTCAACGAGCTTTCACGCCCTCTCGATACAAAACCGATCTTTTTTTTGCTTGCGATTGGATGTTCATATGCCGTCGTGTGCATGATGCTGCCCTCTTCAGATGAACCCATGAATTATTCATGTAGGGCCGTCGCACTAGGCCAACACAACGAGCTGCCAATAAGCCGACTCGGCGGATACTCTCGGTGAAGTACTCACTTAACATGGCATTAGCCGTGTGGCGCCTGCAGACCACCTTCGGAAACGTACTGCTATTCGAAAGCTTCTTCACGAACTTGCATCTCTCGCGGACAGCTGTTTGTTGGAGCAAAGAACGACGCACTTGTACAAAAAAATGGAATGCAATGCATGGGAGGGAGCTCGTCCTAAAGCGTATGATTATCGCTACTGGCTCTTGCGCACCGGTGGTGGGGGTATCATCTGCTGCAACTGCAAAGCCGTACCGCTGAGCATCAACGGGACTAAGGAGGGCCTAAGAGATGGACTATGGGGCAAAAGGATGGTGATTATGGAGATGGGAAAGATTCATTCCGTGATTTGCACCTTATGCAAAAGTGCAACCCATCGATCAACGGAATCCTAGGGATCGGAAGCCAAGATTGAAGTTGGTTGAAGTGCCGTACAAAACAAGCTATACATAAAAGGGAATCACGTTAGGTGGCAATGTTCCAAGGCGTCGGCACAAACGGAGGGTCGACGACGTGAACGGTGGTCAAACAAATTGCACAAGCAGCAGTATGATGGTTTACGGCTCCTGTTTTTTGCGTCACACATCGGCAACATCTGGTTAGAACGGTTGAGGCTGCGGAAACATTGTGTTGTACAACAATGTTATCAACAAACTAGCAAAATCATGATGAAAGCTGCTACTTTATTGAAGTTTCTACAAGGAGGTATAAGAAATTCAAGAAAATTGCATTTTTTATACATCAAAAGTAAATTGATTGGACTTTCCGGAGGCAATCAGGCCCATAAACTTTACCACATTTTGGCTTTATTCCTTGAAATCTCAGGAACTCAGCATTCTTTGTTATATACTACCCCTTTTCTCACGTCTCAATCCATTTCAAGCATAAAAATAACAAAATTTCTATACAATTTGTTTTTGCTCGATCGTTTAAGCCGAAGATCTCGGTAAACATCGCACCCGTCTCGATCACGCTTTATAGAGCTCATCATTCAAATCTGCAGCCCATAAAACCACAAAGACAGGAGCACATATTTACCTTTCAAACAAAAAGATCGTTACTGTCTGCGGGAAGAAAATTTACGACTTCTACCCGGCCAGACCCAACGTACACATCGGTAGCATCATTGCTTCTTTCTGCCCTGCTGCCAAGAATGTATGCGACAACGTTCAACGAAACACGTAGTTATTGATCCTTGGCTGACTGGTACGAGATTTTTGCCGAAAATGTGAAGATAACATGCACATTCAGAACATACAATGATGGATGCCGAATAATGCCGACGAATGGACAAGTTTGGCAATCGGAAAACCGCAAACAAAACGGAACCGAAGGCAATTAGGTCTGCCGTATGCCGATCAAACTGTCGATCATTTACTCTTGAGGGATATGAAAATATGAACCCAAAAAAGGAAAACCTCCAAAATACGATGCGTTGTTTCGAAATTTCAATCATCCCCAAAACTACATTGTAGCATGTTGCATAGTCGGATCAAAACAGAACATTCCTTTGCGGTTTCCTTAGCCCCACCGGAGGAGAAAGATTTTCAATTTCTTCCACACCCCTCATTTTGGGCGGGCCCAAAAAATCCACCGAATGGATCGGTTTTCACATTAGGAAGCTTATCTGCAATGTGACGTAAAGTGGTAAAAGTGATCGCTTCCAGAGCCCGCTCAAAGGAAACCATTATTGTCCCCAAATGTTCATAAAACGATCGACTACACCCACCACACTCGTCGAATGTGCTGATGCGACTGCCGACGAAGAAGTGTCGATCCGACAATCCTACAGTGTATTCGAATCCGATTAGCTAAACGGGAGGAACACCTCTTGTATCAGCCGCTCGGATACGTTAATGACACCCTCGATGATCACGCCTCGGGAGAAAAAAGGCTCTCATCAACAACGGATCGGATCAAACGAACCGAGCATCGTAATGAATGGAAGATTGATCGGAAAACTTGCCCAGCTGAGGTTCGTGATTCTGGTTTTGAGTAACGGAAATAATGACCGTTTTATTATAATTCCGTCCTTCGACGGCCCGTTACTTATCTAAATCGTATTCAAACCTGCATTTTGTGCAAGGTGCAGTCGTTGGAGATAGTCTCGGCAGAAGAGTCTCTTCTTTCTTATCAGAAAATAGTTTAAAAAAATGAATTCTCAGAGAAAGAAAAGCATCTAGACAACTGCTTGGTGATATATTCCAAAACATTATGTATAGCTTATTCACTTGATTACATCGCTGAAATAATGTAGCCTATTTTCATTTCCAAAGTATGCAAACAAACTCGCCGCAATCCCTCACGCAATAACTCGTGGAAGCTCTTGTCTTGATAATGAATTCATAATATGCTTCTGCCCTCAAGGGTGTGCACCCATTTCAACAAGACCACCCAGAAGCTTGCACGGATGCATGCACGCACACGATCTGTCGAGTCAGGGTGAGGCAAATGGTTCCTCTCCCTGTTTTTTTTTTTTTTTGATTGAATTTCGATAAATTTTCTCAACTCCCTGTGTTCCTGGGACCTCAAATTACCGTATACCAAGTGGCGCTTTCACGCAATACAAGCCGCGTGGTTAAGCGTCCAGCAAGACATCAGGAAATTAATTATCCCGTCCGAATCTCACGGTTCAAAATGATCTACCTTGCTTAAACTGATGGTCCATCATCGTGCTCCAGTACCATGTCCAATATTTCCGCCGATCCTTGATCAACATCCAGACAAGAGTCGTGCAAAGGTTTAGCAAATTTTCAGCTTACAAACGCGTACATTTAATAATCAATTACGCTGTGCACCTTCCGAATTGCGTATGGCAGAGCGCCTCCCTATGGCTGCTCGTAAATCATTCAATGTTGATTTTTAATTATACACACCACAAGTGCCGTGAGATGATGGAAGACTCTCATTCTCATCTCAGGCAGACTCAGGACTTTACGAGAGTTTTTGGAGAGAAAAAAAAGCAATAGCCTTCTCGGAGAATCAATTTTAATCAATAAAGCGTTGGAAACTAGCACTTTTTAATTATTACCAGCTACTGTAACATCAATATATACGATTAATGCTACATAAACATAAACAATTACATGAATAACGCTACAAAACATTTCAAAATTATACTCAATTATGCTGTTCGATTTCTTACCCTTTTTTTGTTTAAGGAAACATAAAACCCTTTGCGTGTTACAAATCATCCCTTGCCAAACCACTCAGAAGTGATGGTCCGAAGAATCGGATCTTGATTATCAATTAACAATCAATTTTTCATTAAAATAACACATCAACGTTCATCGTCCTGTTCGTCCGCATGGGCGCAGGAGCATAATTAAATATTGATCCTTGTGTAGAGCGCAGACAAACAACCGCATTGATACCATATAATCAGGGGATATTTGTTACAAAATATGATGTGCAGTCGTGCCCCTCTAACGCTACAGAGAGCTAACACCGATTGTCGAGTGGCCTGGCTTTATGCTTACACGAGGCAGACAAATAAAAGCCACTTTTCATCTGCCTTAAGGAAGCACCTTTTCCCGCTTTTACCAATTAAAATCAAAGGATAACAAGAGAACAGACTTGGGTCACTCAGTAGAAAGAAAAAAAGAGGATGAAAGAGAGAAAGAGAAAGAGAGAGAGAGAGAGAGAGAAAACATAGCTCTGAGAAGATTCTTGACCGCCCGTTGGTAGCATTATTTATGCCCGTAAACTGTTCCTGGTCAGCATTCCTACTCATACCTGTTCTCTTCTTGCTCCTCACTTCAGAACTAAAGGGACAATCTCCAGGTTAGAAGTGATCATAACCAAGCGAAGGGAAAATGCTGTAAACTAAAGAAGCCGCCAAAGCTATCAGCTCAGCTGCGTGTGATAGGAGTGTTCCGTGTTCATCTAAGGAACTCGGCCTGAGCGCGATACTATCTTGAACACTTTATGCTTTGGGTTTGTGTTAGATTTCTGGACCAGGACCGGTCTGCAAAAAGGGACTGCTGTTCATGACTTGCGTGGATTTCTCACCGGAGCATAGGAAGCGACAAATTTACCTGCCCACGTTATGGAAAAAGGGACATCCGCCCTGAAAGCTCACAATTGGTAGAAATAACCAAGTCCTAACCATCTCTGCTGCACAATAATAAAAACAAAAAGGTGGCTCTCCTGGTTTCGGTACAGCTGTCTGGCGCTCAGGAAGCATTCGGGACGGCTTTCGTACTGTGCTTGATGAAAAAAGCGTAAGCGCTCGTCAGCCGCCTATACCACACATCCCAGGTACTGAATGCGGGTGGTGGATTTATGTGTTCCTTTATAACGCCTACCTATCCGCAGCTCCAGAAACATGGAGTAGCAGCAGGAAAACCAGCGTAAAAACAGCAGCATGAGCAGAAGCGAACTGCCGCCACCAGATGGCCACCAGATAGAATCATTCGATATGTGTCCTTCGTGCGTGGCAAGCTATTTCGAAAGCGCAGGAAGCTTCTCAGTTTTCCAAGAAAACGCATTCACTCGCCCCATACAATAACGCACTCAACAATGCGCACCGGAATGTAAGCAATTAAAAAGCCGATTGTTGGCATTTTGGGATCGGAGTCCGCTCCACACGTCGCTGTAGAAGTCTATTCACATTCTCAAGCATGTGTTCTTAAGCACGTGAACAAGGGTCGAATGCATCTTCTTGTTGGAAGGGCGAGATACAAAATATGCTTTTTAAAAGCACTTTGTTCCTAACGCCAGTGCAATTCGGGGTACGATTGTCAAGCAGGGTTTGGTTTAATCAAAGGTATTCCCTTTACTTGTTAAGGATGTAAAAAAGTTGTTGTTTTCTTTATGAATACATTTTTAACTATTTTTTGCTTGTTATTCACGATCACGGGATGATCGCCCAGAAAAAAAATCTAACAAAAACACAACATCCACAGTCGAAGACCAGCGATGGAAAAATAACGCCCATTATTCATAACTCCGTAGGGTATTGTAACTTCATTAGCACGTACAACCCTATAATTAACAGTCACAAATTAAAGTCTCACGACTCTCTGCGCCCCAATCCAAGGAGTTTTTTCTGTTAGTAACTCTTCCTTCAGATTCTTATTCTAATTAAAAATCGAACACGCGTACCTTGCCGCCCGGAGTGCCGTGTCCGATGATGTCTCCACACTTGCTTCGTTCGTCGTGGTCGATTCCGCATCAGTACCGGAAGGGCACCCGTGTCAAGACCCTCGGCAGAGCTGTGACTCGATCCACCGATCGAACCCTCGTACTGTGTCTGGTCGGCATCACGGCTTTCGCGTCGCAGCATCTCCTCCACCGACATATCGTCGTGATCCCGTCGAATCCCTGTCACGGCATCAACGATCAGTACCAACAGCAGCGTCACCAACGCACACCACCTCACGAGATCGGGTCGTCGTGTGGAACACATTTGAAATCTCATTCTCACTTTCTTTCTATTTTCTATCGATCATACAAACACTCACACATACGTTTTCTTCGTCGCTACTTCTTCTTTCCACTCGATTTCGCTTCCGCTTTTTGTGGTGATACCGAACACAATATTCGCACCAAATCGCACGCTAATCACTGCAACACTGCGGGCAACGCACTTGCTTCTTGCATTGTTGGCACACTTCTTTGCTTTCTTCACTTGTGCTCACTTATCACAAAGCCACTAGCACCACGCGACACGACAAACTATCGGCGTCTAGCCCAACTCACTCACTTGTCGCAAATGGTAGGCGAAGCATCTGAAAGAAGAACAAAATGAACGCGTTAGTGTGAATCAACAAACGGATCTGTTTTAATCTGTTGTCTCATACATAGAATCTAGTCAATGATTAAACATTTGCGTCCGACATATCGCAACTATTGCTCCCAGCACAGTTTTATTCACTCGATAAACAGCTGATGACACGTGAAAATCAGCACCATTACGCTACTGGTGCTGGTTTTACACACCACGGCTCGTAAAAATCGGATCAGTCTACTGTTTTTCTTACCCCCAATGCTTCTCTTAATCGTGGCACCATGGTCAACACCACCACGCACACGGTTTCTTTCGACTATTCCGAACCGGTAACGAACGACCTCGACGCGATGTTTAAGCTTGTTTTTCTCGAGATCGAATGTCAAAAATCAGCTGCCCGGCCTATGGGTAAAACCTATAGAATGAGCCTGGCGTAGAAGTAGAGTCCCAAACCGGTTCTTTTTGTGCGTGCAACTCGGCAAAATTCCGTCCTGCGTTATCGCTATCGTCGCGAGCCTTGCGTACCGTCGGAGAACGGTTTTTTGGCCTATGTGCCGAAAATACCCTATTATTCAATTCAAGTCGATATTTTGATCGGCTAGTGTGTTACATATGTGAACCACTAATCTATCAGCCTTTGGCCCATCGTATCCGGGGAACGGATTTGGAATAAGAAATTTGTTGCTATTGTAGCAAACAGTATACCCAAAAACCAGTCTCTGATAACTCTGTGCGTCAGGCGGTGTGGTGAAGTGATCTATTCTAATGTATTCAATGCGAATATTTAAATCTCGGCTTGAAATAGCCATCAAACCACCACTTTAATTCAATACGTGAAAAAGGCTCGAATGATCACCAAATATCCTAGAAATAATGAAGGATTACGTATGCAAATAAGGAATCCACACAAGAATGTAGATTTTTTCTTCTTTGAAGCTAAACACTATCGATATGCAGCCTTCACAGATCGTTTGCTCGCGTGGGAAAGCTCCCCAGATAAATGTCTTTTTCCAAAAACTCTCCAAACTCGTCGGTTCTTGTCGTGTACTACAAAGTCTAGGAAAAAGGTGTGATTTTAGGGCGGGAAAAACAACACCTATGATTCTTTGTTTTTATTGCTGTCAATAAACGCAAAAGGTCACATCGGTAAACATTTGGTCATTTTCGGTTTCGGGAAGTGTTTTTTGTTGTCAAAATACCTCCAAATCTTCGTACGTCCAGGTCGGACCGTGGCATCCTTAAAACCATTTGTTTCATTTCATTTATTTTCCGCTGTATCTAACAAATTACCAAACATTCCATACACTACACATACTCGTGAAGAGCCAAAGAAAAGCAAGAGTAAATATCCGATGGTATTAAGGATGATTCCTGTCTTGCAAAAGGAATGTCTCACTGAGTAAACGACCAAATAATGCGCTCGATTATGCCAAGAAACAAGTGGCCAATAAACCCACCGACAAGCATTTCATATTATTCTGGAGGAAAAAAGAATCCACTTACCGACGTGATCAGCACAACCCGTGTATTCTACCAATTCCGGAACCGTCGTCTGGCATTACCATCGTCATCATCATCAGTATCATTGCCGATACCGGCATCCAAAGTGGTCTGTCGAGGAACTGCTTTCTGCACGGACAGCGTTGGCAGCATCCATGAGGAAGGCGCGATGAAAAATGGCATTGCATTGATAAGGGCGTCTATAATTACTTTCTTTCGCCAGACGTTCGTATAGCTGCACAGAGATCTGCTGCTTTGCGAACAAATATTTTCGCAACCCTTTTTCCAGGCTCTCTGTTGCCGTGTCAATTAGTGCGAGGTTTTTTTGGTTATGTTCTTCTACACACTCAAAAAACCGTTTCACTCTCTCGCTATGCACATGCACAATGCACATTTAACAACTTTATTCACGCCAAACACACTCGACCAACCAACACGTACTGACCTCTGAAACAAAGCCGCCACGATGCACAACAATTACCTCGTGATGCGTGATCACATTTTTCGCCGATCGCACAAATGAGCAGTAATGGCTGATCGATAATTTCTCACGCACTTCGATCATTTTGACAGGTGCCTCCGCCTACCATCATACCGAGCCCACTGGCTCATTTTCGCTTCGTATCTTATCGGCATGATCGTGAAGTAAAGCCAGGGCATCAACGACACTGTTGGGGAAACTCAATTGCTTGTCGTTGCGGTTTTCCGGCACACTCGGTACGGCTTCGGCAATAACCGGTGACAGAACGTCCGACGTCGCGTGAATTCGCGGATTCGGTTTGGTGCACACGCTGATTTGGCTATTTTAAGCTCCAGTAGAAAGAACACACCGGTCCACCAATTGCCGGCTCAGTATGCAGCGCCAAGATCATCGCATCGACTGTTCACGGTGCAATGGTTTCATGTGGATTAGTTGTGCATTAAGCGCGGGCTACACTAACACTCACTTGCTTGCTTCTGTTTTCACGCGTTAATACTTTACTGACAAAACATGTCATCTTTTACATGTATCTTCACTAGATCACTTGTTTTAAATTTGACGCTAACCGAGACCGATCACTACGACCCGCACGGTGCAACATCCCGACCAGTACTGATCGTACGCGAGACAGGAAAATCGGTTCACAGCGATGCTCTCAGCATCCGCCGCGATTCTCTGCCACGACATCAATTCTCTCTCCTTTGGATTTGAAATGTTTCAACAAGAAATAGGTGTAATGTATTGTGGTATGTCATGTTGGTTATAATTTTGAAGCGTCTGAAGCCTTGCAAAAGTATTTCTACGTGAATAAATGTTTTGAATCAATGTGAAGCTTTTCTACGAGATATATCTCCTTTTTCAGAATTCGGAATCAGATTAAAGCAATGATGAGAGTGCTCTGGAATACTGCCTGAAACTCAAGACCACGTGCTTACTTTGTATTTTTTTCTTCATAAACTGTTTCATTGCAAATAATGGTTGAAAGATACAATTTGAATAGCAATGTTTTGGGAAAAAATTGCTTTTTAGGTATTATAAGTAAAATAAAGTATTTGAAAATAAAAAAAAAACATTTAAAGTTCACTTTAAATGTACAATAAAAATCAACCATTTCTTCCATTTCAAACATGAAATATTTCGTCCGTTCAAATTGAAATATTTCATCGGCTCCTTATTGCGTGCAAACTGCATATACAAATGTCGGAAGTGGAGTGTGACCTTAATTTATTCATAATGTTGTCGTTATTCAATGTGTTTTGATTCCATACTTTGGAATTCGGTAAAAACTCAATAAGCAGGAGATCAAATCAATAAATTGAAGTAGATGTAGTTGAGTGAGTTTGCTTTGTACATCCCTGTATCGAAATGGCTGCCGTAAAAAGGAATACCACCTCGCTGAAAAATTAATTGCCAACTAGTGCCTTTTGTTCATATCAATCAATTACAAATTTAAATTATATGGCACATCTGAGATCATTTGTCAACCTCTCGATCTCGTCAAAATGTAAAAAAAGTTCCTTAATGAGGGGGGATGAGGGGTGGGGGAGGGATCTCGAAGGGAAACCCCAAGTTACATAGTATTCCCTAGCGAACATATCATAACCTTCCCGGTATTGTAGTTGAAAAACCAGTCCGCAAACAACCAACGAATATGAAGCTCATTCCCGATGCAACTTTTTACTGACCTTTCCCTGAACAAATACTAACCTCTCTACCATTAACTAGAACCTTAACATCTACTGCCCCTGATCGCTGCAGGTGAGATGATATTGGCATCGATCACGTGTAAGGAGGCGACTAATAACCGGACCGGTAGCGATCGATTGCTCACGTCGTCGCTCGTCACTGGTAGTATTATAATGAATGGAATATTTACTTTATGTCGGTTACGGCTCATCGTGCACTTCAGGTACGTGATAGTGTCGCACCCGTCTCGTAGATGCTGTCGCCTGGATTGGGAGTGGAGTTGCATCGCGACCGTCCGACATATTCAACGATTCCCGGTAACTATCCCAGGAAATTGTGCTTATCAACATATTACTGTTCCTGTCGATATAACGTACCAAGTGGAAATTGATATATTTTCAACAAAACCCTCTAGAACTCCGGAATTTTGGGAAAGTTTTAACAAGCCTTGGGAAGCAAGGGTTTTCCGAGTATAGTTGTTCACAATTCTTGCACACTCCATAATACGAGCGTCAAAGGCTCACCTCTCAAACACTCCATCCGCGATCCAGAACAAAACCCTCCAAGGGGGATTCGATCGGCATACGCTCGCCGTACCTGGCGCACACGATGGTAAATAATTCAACTTTAATTGATCAGTCACATCTATCTTGATTTGCGCACCGTTTGTTCCAGCACCGGCACTAACCTGTAGTTCTAACACGCATTCTAATCTGCCACAGGTAGATGGGCATTAGTCAGACGTGGTCTTCCCCGCACATCAGAACGCCACCGGGTTGTCTATATATGTGTGTTAGTGCACGGTGTACTACTACGTCAGCAGTCATCACAAACTCCCACTGACGAACGACCGCTCGATCGTGGAGATGGATCCGGAGTTCGATTTTCGTTCATAAATAAACACCGCCATCCAAACGGAGAGTGATTCCACTCGACACGCTTGCGACTGACACGGGATTCGAGCGATATCTTCCCACTGGCCAAGTGCCTGAATGTCACGCAACCAACCTACAGTGTACAGTATCAGTGCCAGTGTGTGATTTTCGATCCCGATAGCAGGTGGCATATGTTTTCCGGTCCAGTTGATCGCTGCTCTCACGTGTAATCGATTATTTCGTACCAGTGAACTAAGCTTTCGTGCAGTATTTCCAAAATGGGCTCCAGTACGAATCGTGCGGGACTGTCACAACAGTCTACTGTTGGCAGATTTGCTGTTATTCTATGCTGTACCGGGCTGCTGGGAGTTGCTATGGCTTGTGTAGGTATTTGCTCGTTTCCATAGTTACCATGATCGCTATATGTTACGACTTTATGATCCCTACTTGGGAATATAAGAGAAAAATAATATTCACCGTTTGCTCATTCCAACAGAACGGTGGCTACAAAATACGGGTAAAAAAGATTGAGAACTGTGCCGGTGCGGATGCCATCATCACTGCTGACGAAAACTTCACCGTGGTTTTGACGAAAAACTGCGAAATCAAATCGCGTGGCTGCGTGCGATTTAAGGACTTCAAGACGGGCAATGCAAAGTACACCATTTCCAAGGACGGTGTGCAGGTGCTGCAGGGTTCGGCAGACATCTGTGACCAGGCATCGCGTCCAAGGCGTACGGAAAACATTGCGGAGGTGTTGCGCAGCTTGGGCGTGCCTGAGAAGTGCCCCATCAGTGCGGTAAGAGAAGCTCGTATTTTGTTTCAAATTCTTGGCTGCAAATGTTAAAATTTACTTCTCGTTTCAGGGTCGAATTTGTACAGAGCCTAACCAGGTGGTGAACATAAATCGCTTCAAGCAATATCTTCCTCTTGCACGGGGTGCTATCGCTGTGGACGTTGCTGTTCAGCATGATTCGGTACGTGTCCTACGAGGTCAACTAGAGATGAGCGTGTATAACCGTTTCTCCTTTTTCACTTTCTATTGCAGGGTAAAAGTTGTTTCAAAATTCGGTTCGACATTACCAAATAGGACACCAGCAGCGAGATCCTTTTGTCTAATTGACACGAGCAAGAAATCGACCTTATTGTTTTGTTGAAAGAATAAAAATATGTTATACAATTTGTATACGTGGCATGCAAGGCTTTTTTGCACTGGAATATCTTCATTCAGTATCACATTGATTTTATAAAAATAATCAAAATTAAAGTATTAAATATTAACAAAGAAAGGCCTCTTATTTTGCTGCAAAATCGTAAAGGAAACTGTCAAAAGATTTCAACCTTTTTTTTGACCTCCGTGAATTAATTTACCCTTAGCTGGATAGTCAGTCAGTGCAGCATACGAAAGAACGGCCATGATGCAATTTGATACCGAAGCCGGATGTGATGTTTAATTGCCCATTACCGTATATGGTTTTTTGCTGACTAATAGTCATCCCGAACAGGATAGTCAATCCTAGACAACCCCGAGAACGTGAGCACATATTATACAGTAGATCGCAGGAAGAATTAACGAAATGAGGATCACAAAAGTACACTTTACTGATCAACTCTTCAATGCAAACTATAATTTTTTATCAAATCGAAATTGTTTTTGATATTGTAAAATCTAGCGCACAGGAAATACGCTTGAACATTATCAACTGCAAAATTAAATTATAGATTTGAGTTAAATTCCAGAGCGATGGAATAGTAATTATTGGTTAGGACTCTCCATAGAAAGCTAGTAGCAGCATTCATTTCCTGTGACTACATAGTATAAAACGCTACAGCCAGGGCTTGTTCGATTACCAAAGTTAGAACTGCTGTTCATCAAACAAGCTTTCAGCAAAATGATGTTCACAAATTTGTATCCGTACGCTCTGTTCATCATAAGTGCAATTGCACGGGACACTTTGGCGTGTGTATGTATTTATTGCAAACATATCCATTGCACGTATTACTTATTCCTGAAGCTTATTTTCTTGGAAAACAGAAGGACGGATACTCCATTAAAGTGAACAACATCGAAAACTGTGCCGGTCCAGATGGAATTATTACACTCACAGACGACGCCACCCTCACCATGCAGGACGATTGTTCTTTAGTGTTGGAGGGCTGTGTGAAGGTGAAAGACTTTAGCACAGCGGCCGGCACTATCAGCGTGTCAAAGAATGGAAATGAATTGTTTAAGAAACCGATCGACCTCTGTAAAGCGGGATCGAAGGTACCATTTCTTGGAGACTTTCTTCCCGGTGGCGTGTGTCCTCAGAGTGAGGTAAGAATTGCAGGACTTCTTAAACTACGAAAAAATGGTTAATTCGTCCAAAATGTTTCTATTTCAGAATGAACTCTGTGCCGATCCGAACAAGAAGATTCCGCTGAACCGTTTCAAAAAGATGCTTGGCATTATGAAAGGCTCAATGGCGGTCGAACTAAACCTAGATCACGATTCGGTTTGTATTGGAAAGGAAACAAAGGATAGTCGGAGAATGTTCCAATGACTCTTCTTTTCATTTCAGGGTAAAAGCTGCATCAAAATTGAAATGGAGATTTCGAAATAAATGTAAATAAACAGACAAAGAGACGCTTAATGGAGCAATCAAAGAGACATCATGTAAATTAAATACGCATATGTGTATTTTTTTGTTTGCAAACCCAGAATTATAATTATAAGACTAACCATTAGCTCGGAAATGTTCGGAAATGTAAAAAAGGAATTGTATTTTAATCTTTTCATGTTAAAAATATGCCACCATGGGATTTTAATTTAAAAAAATATTTCCTCTGTAAACATGTATCCGAACGCGGTATGGTAGTATACATCATCAAAACAATATCACGATCAATGACTGCAGACACTTATTTTACTTCGTAAATTTTTTTTTTGTTTTGTCCAGCAACATTAGACCAACACTATTATGACTGTCTCACAAGTGCAGCACAGCATCCGATAAGCGTTGCACTTAATTACACCGGAAATGTACATGCATTTGAACGCGCTGCACGCGGGATTATAAATACACAACCGATGCACAAACAGCTCGCTAATCCAGTTGTGAAGTTTGACGCTACTATTCAGGCCCGCCCACGATGAACTCGCCCCGAAGCGTTATTGTGTTTTTGGCGATTCTTATATTGTGCCACGCCAGAAGAGCTAAAGCTTGTGTAAGGAGGAACTGCTGGACTCGAGTGGACTTCGCAATAAATAAAGCCATTCTCTCTTTTCCATTTCTTCTACACAGAATGGTGGCTATGAGTTGATCCTACACAGCATCGACAACTGTGCCGGAGAGGGACAGGTCGTGACGATCGATCCCAAGTCAACCGTCTCACTGACGGAGGATTGCAAGGTGAAGTCGAAAGCTACGGCACGCACCATTGGATTCAAGAAGGCTCAGATGGATGTAACCATCACCAAGAACGGACTGCCAGTCGTGAAGGAATCGGTAGACATTTGTGCGAATCTGGAAGATGCAGCCAACAATAAAGAGGCGGCCGAAATCATCACTATGTTTGGTGTGCCGGATCATTGTCCGGTGGCGGCGAGTGAAATTCGTACCGACGAGAGTCAAACCTACAGCTTGGAGAAGTACAAGCATCATCTGCTGGTAGCGCAAGGTCGATCGATCATCGATGTACTGGTGAAACATGATAAGGTAATGTGGTTTATGCTGTTTTAAAAAAGAGAGATTGGTAGACTCATTTCTCACCAATTTTACAGGGCGAAAGCTGCTTCAAGATCGACTTGGAGGTAACTGCTCCAAATCTTGTAGGTTAGAGATTTAAATATCGCGTAGTACTTTTCGGTGTTTTAGTTGCTCTTTGCTACAAATAAAAATGGGAATCTAGTACTGCAAAAGTGAATCTTTGAATGTATAATCAAATAGACGACCTTTAAGCTTCAAAGCGTACGCTCCTAAACTTGCGAGAGCTGGAACTATAGCATAATACTCACACCCACAATCCATCTCACACGCTAGTGAATACTTCTACGTACGAACAGGCGACTTGCCATGTTTGTGAAATTTAGTATGCCTCTGTTTGATTCGCGTCTCAGTTTTGATCCGCCATACCACTTAACACTCGATACCGGCGACCCCCAAGGCGGAAAAAAAACGTTTGAGTCTCTTTGCCGAATTGTGAATGAGTCAACGCTTCATTCATTAGACGAGCTGACCTCGTCGTAGTAAAAAGAAATGACCCATCGCATCACAATTTTGACCGGAGCCACGGTCAAGATCAACAGCGTTGGGGAAGTTGGGATTTTAATTTGCATGCTGTGATGACAATTCCTTATTGATTTTTCCAACTCCAGAACTAACGTTTTCTCATGGTCATGTCGAATAGCTGCAAGTCTTTATTTCATGTCTGAATAATAGTTAAGCTTAAAACCCGTAAATGGGTGCGACGATTAGCTCGCTTCGACGCCTAAACGCACTTTAATAAGTCAAAATCACTCTACCGAAAAGCAAACTAATTTGGAGTAACAATTAAATTCTACCATGAAAATCGCCCTGTACCGGTTCGAACTTCATCATAACAGGCCAGTCTTTTTGAAGCGACAGTACACCCTAAACGCAACATGCTTCCCGGTGTAATTCTACTGTGTGCGCTTTGTCTACTTCTGCCGATGACCGGATACGCGGTTCCCACGCCACCGGAACCGTCGTTGCAGGTCAGACCGTTGCTCCCAACACTATTCCGTCCCAAGGACACTTCCGAAATGAACCACAATGGCCTCCAGCGGTCCAAGCGCAACCTGGACATTGGTGGTATACTGAAGACGATCGGAATTGGAGTGGATGTCGGTGGACCTCAGCTCGGCTTCAATGCACCGAACGTGACGCTTGATACACCGATCGGTACGATCGGGTGTCTGGGAGGAAATAGTCGCAACCGACGGGATGATGGCAGTGGGCGGAGAGAAGGAGAGGCCGAATCACTTGAGACGAGCGAGGAACAGAAGGGCATTGCGATAAACTTGTCGATCTGAGATGTCTGAAGGATCGAGAGCAACTGAGCCTATACATGTGTGTGTTTGTGTGGTTTTATCGAATTGAGTTTTATGCTTTATGTGCTGTTGTCCTACAGAAAAGCCGGTTTTTTGTGTAAAAAATAAAATCACATCATTTGTTTTGTTTGTTTCTTATTGCACCAAATGCATCAACTCGCTCTGATGGATACCAGTTTAAATTATTCTTGTCAGTTTGGCGCAACATTTAACAGTCTGATGATATGTTTATATGTAATAAATGACATTGATTAATTTATTCTTATTGTACTTCGTTACAAGATGACTTTCTTTATTTGTCATTCTTTTGATTTTTTACTACAATTGTGTTATGTTTCCCGAGCAAGAAACGTAATAGATTGTCAAAATTAACCATTCACCATTATGCGAAGACACTTTAAGCTTAAAAGAAGTTGACTACACGAAAACATTCCAAGCCCTTTACAAAAACCTTAAAAATTGAAAATTAGAAATAAAAACATGCAATTGAGCTTTGAACCTTGTAGCAAAAGTAAACAAAACACACCCTAACAACACCGCACGTTCAATACAAGACACACTAACAACATAATTCCTGTGTTTCCCGTAGTCCCTTTGAAAGGGCTCGCTCACAGTTGCAACATCAGCAAAGTGGGTGTATTTTTGAGGTAAATCTGTACCTTCAAAACTAGTTCCAGATGAGTCAATGGAGACCGATCTTTTAGTGTGTATGGGTATGGTCTTTCCCACCATTAAGGTCGACGTTGGCCCTGGGAGTCGTTGTCTTTCCCTACCCATGCAAAGGTGCCAGCAGATCGGGTGACTCTGGTGGCGCGACCTTGCAAACAACGAATTGTTTCGCGAGACTATATGTTTCCGGCGACTGGTGGACAGAATCCCACCCCCTGTTATCCCTTCTCTCTGCGCCAAAAAAAGCCGAAATTTCATCCAGCAGCTTGGGAACATATAAAAAGATCTTGTAACCGAACGAGTCACGTTATCCAGCGACCATCTAGTGACGGAGAAACAGGTGTGAATACCGACTTACCCAGAGTGTGGACAACCAGTGAACGCACTTACCCCCAGAATGAAGAGCCAGACTGTTGTGCTTTGTGTTGTGTTGTTGGCGGTTTTGTGCTGCTTTGTTTCGGCGGAAGAAACGAGCCCGGATCGTAGCAAGCGACACGATTATCCGGGCTTTGGAGGTGGATTCGGAGGGTATGGAGGCCATGGATATCCAGGCTTCGGTCTTGGATATGGTGGACATGGACACAGATATCCAGGATACGGTGGTGGCTACGGACTGTACGGAGGTGGTCTCGGACATGGATATGGCGGTCATGGATTCGGCCACGGTCACGGTGGATACGGTGGTTACGGTGGACATGGTTATGGAGGTTATGGTGGATACGGAAACGGCCATGGCCATGGTTATCCTGGTTTCGGAGGATTCTTTGGCTAAAGTATGTGTGAAAGTGAAACATCAAACTGTTGGCCAGATTTCAAACGGACAGAACGAGCGGAAACATCAATTGAAGCCAAATATACCAAAATGTGTTACGTTGTTTGTAAAACATTGTACACTTAAAAAAAGAAAATGGGCGGCAGAGTGATTTTAAAGTGAAAATAAACAGTTGGAAATGTAAAAACAATGTTGACAATTCTTTTTTCATACTGGAAGCCAGGTGATTCATCGTGAGGTTCCATCATATGCGAATAAAAACCCGTCCCTGTAACATTAAAATTGCCTTTCTTTTGTACCCGTTGGCCTTGGACAAAAGGTAGCTACTTTGGAGATTATTTATACATCAGTATTCGGTTCGGAACTCGAAGTCATCGTTACATTAATACAGTGTCACTAGTGTGGCATTAGGACAATTTTTGACCATGAACTTTAAAAATTAAGTGCCTGGCTGTCGTTACTACCCAACGACGGGACAAGACTGTCCTCTTCTAAGCTTTTCTCATAGGTGCAATTCAATGTAACGTTATTCTTGTGTGTTTTACAGATTTTTAATTGCATTTATTTACTCAAAACTGGGCAATCCGTCATTATTGTCTAGAGAATCTTGACAAGTGAAATCCAAATATACTGCCAAGTCCACTGCAAGGTCGCTCGAAAAAAGAAAAGCAAACGAAAGCCAAATAAAACGATGGCATTTTATTATCCTTCTTCATTCTAGTAAGTTTAAGAGATACATACGATAATAACGCTCGCAGTTCGCACACTTTCATCTAAAACGTTAAGTTTGCATTCATTGTAGAGCGGGTGCGGTTGCATGAAGTCTGCCTTCTTAAGTGTGGACGACACTCATCGTCCGGGATCTTAGGTAATTTGTTGCTAAGGTTTCTAAACTCCTTTGTTTTCCTCTTAGGTAATTATCTCTACTCTACTAGTATGGATCGAAGATAGAGTAAGTAGCATGAAAAAACGGATCACGTGCGATCACGTATGGCTTTCGAATTGCATCTATGCCCGCGGGACGGGACCATATCATATGCGCTCTATTTACAACATTGGCAACAGAAGCTGTGTGCGACTAAACAATCGGTTTCATCGATGAATAAACAACCACACACATAAAACGGTCTCCAGATTTGGGTTTGCGAACCGTCCGAACTGCTTCTTACCGATTCGCAAACCGCCGCCTGTAAACCAAATAAAAGTTGTCGCGACTTGACTAAACCGCTGGTTGATGGTGTCAGTTGTAAGGAGTGAAGATGAGAACTGGGTGGGAAGAGAACTAGGAAGTCTTCTCACGGTACACCTTACTTGCTGGCCGCAATCTGCTTCATACGGTTCAGAGCACTGCCCGCCTTGAACCATTCGATCTGCTGCTCGTTGAACGAGTGGTTCAGCTTAATCTTGTCCACCTTACCATCGGTCTTGATCTCACAGTCCAGCTGCTTTCCCGGGGCAAAGTTGTTCAGACCCAGGATCGAAATCTTCGAGTGCGGTTGGACCTGGAATGAGCAAAAAAAAAAAAACAACTGTAAACTTCTGTTCTACCAATGTTACTACTATGTTCAAATACCTTATCGTAATCCGCGGGGTTAGCAAAGGTGAGTGGGAGCAGACCCTGCTTCTTGAGGTTCGTTTCGTGGATTCGGGCGAAGGACTTGGTGATGATGGCACGGCCACCCAGATGACGTGGTTCCAGGGCGGCATGTTCGCGGGAAGAGCCCTCACCATAGTTCTCATCACCAACGGCTACCCAATTGATGCCCTTGGCCTTGTAGAAACGGGCCACATCCGGTACACCAGCCCATTCGCCAGTCACCTGGTTCTTGATCTTGTTCATTTCGTTGTTTTCGATATTGGTGGCACTGGAGGAAACCGAAATACAAGCGGACAATGAAAAAAAAATGCTTTGAACATCTCAAAACAACAAAAAAACCTCCTCAAAACCTACCCAATGAACATGTTGTTGGAGATGTTATCCAAATGACCACGGTACTTCAACCACGGACCGGCAGCCGAGATGTGATCGGTGGTACACTTGCCCTTAACCTTAATCAGCACGGTCATTTCGGACATATCCTTACCGTTCCACACATCGAACGGTTCGAGCAGCTGGAGACGCTGGCTCTTGGGATCTACATCGACCTTCACGCTGGAACCATCCTGTAGAAAAGGGAAAGAAAAAAGCTATTAGAACCTTGACCCATACACACATTTTCTTCCCAACGCGTTTGTATCGAAGTGGTCTTTTTAGCACTCGCCGCCACGAAACTACCAAACACCGTCAACAACTGATAAGATAAGGCATCTGCCACGCGATTAGAGTGCAGGAAAGTTACACGAGGTGTGTGAGAGAGCAAGTTTGGTTTGTTAGCGTGCTGCTGCTGGACTTAAGGACTTTGAACGTCGGGATCACGTGGCATTCTTTGCGGCGCGTGTTTATTCTTGACCACCTACCGATGGGGGTGCTTCGTAAGTGTCCATGCCAGGGTCGAATCCCTTCTGCGGGAGTTCATCACCGTACGGCGAGTCCAGCTTGAACTTCTTGCCATCCGAACCGGTCAGTTCGTCGGTCAGGGGGTTGAAGTTCAGGGTTCCAGCAATCGACAAAGCCGTCACCAGCTCGGGGCTATTGAAAACAACAAAACAAATCGATTATTAGAAATGCTTTAACATAAATTTAATGCTTTTTACAAACCTCGTGACGAAGCAGTGCGTGGCCGGGTTAGCGTCATTACGACCCGTGAAGTTACGGTTGTACGACGTGACGATCGTGTTCTTCTCGCCCTTTTTCACATCCTTGCGATCCCACTGACCGATACACGGGCCGCATGCGTTAGCTAGCACGGTACCACCGAAGTCCTTGAACGTCTTCGCAATACCGTCACGCTCAATCGTGGCACGGATCTGTTCCGATCCGGGCGTAACGTTGAACGGAATCTTCGACTTCAGTCCATGCTTCATGGCGTTTTTGGCGATCGAAGCGCAACGACCCATATCCTCGTAAGACGAGTTCGTGCACGAACCAATCAAACCAACGCGGATGTCCATCGGGTATCCGTTCTTCTTCGCGTTCTCTCCTAGCTTACTGATCGGGTGTGCCAGATCCGGAGTGAACGGTCCGTTGATATGTGGTTCCAGCTTGTCCAGGTTGATCTCGATCACTTGATCGTACTTTGCGCCCGAATCGGCGGTCAACACGCTGGTTTGATACTTGCCTGCCTCAGCAGCAATCGCAGAGCGACCGGTCGATGCCAAATAATCCGCCATTCGCTTGTTGAAGGGGAAAACTGAAGTGGTGGCACCGATTTCCGCACCCATGTTACAAATCGTAGCCATGCCGGTACACGAGATCGAATCCACGCCCTTGCCCATGTACTCCACGATCGCACCAGTACCACCCTTCACCGTCAGAATGTCGGCCACCTTCAGAATAACGTCTTTCGGCGAAGTCCAGCCGCTAATCTTGCCGGTCAAATGTACACCGATCACGTTCGGGCACTTCAGCTCCCACGGGATGTTGGCCATTACATCTACGGCGTCAGCACCACCCACGCCGATACAAAGTCCACCGAGACCGCCACCATTCGGTGTGTGCGAATCCGTACCGATCATCAGCAGACCCGGGAACGCGTAGTTCTCCAGAATGATCTGATGAATAATACCGGAGCCTGGCTTCCAGAAGCCAACGCCATACTTGGCTCCCGCAGTCGACAAGAACTTGTACACTTCTGCATTGATGTCCTTTGCACGGGCCAAATCCTTTTCGCCACCGATCTGTGCCTCAATCAAGTGATCGCAGTGGATGGTCGACGGGACGGCGACTTTCTTCAGCCCGGATGAGATGAACTGTAGCATGGCCATCTGTGCGGTGGCATCCTGCATAGCGACACGATCCGGTCGTAGGCGCAGGTACGAAACACCGCGCTGAATGTCCTGGTTAGCCGGGTCATCCAGATGAGAGTACAGCACCTTCTCACTGAGAGTTAGCGGACGGCCCAGGCGCTTCTTCACCACCTCCAGGTTCTTCTGCAGCTTCTCGTACGGCAGGTACACATTCTGGTCGAACTTGGACAGAGCGACCTTGGATGCAGCGGCACACGATGCATGGAACTGGCGCTGCTGCACATCAACGGCATACCGGGCAACCTTGCGGGCCTGAAACGGAAGAGATCGGGGTAAAATATTTTGTAACCGAGAGCCGCAAAGAGGAAGTTGCCTCGATCTGATTAGAAATTGCATCGGAACGCAAAACAAACAAATCTAAGTGGCAATGTTGATAAGCATAATCAGCGGTTCAATGAAGATCAAAAACATTCGCACAGCTCATTCGGCTACGAACGATCTGTTTAGCCATTTCCGTTGCCGAAGCATCCAGAAGAATCTGACGATGGTTGCGATCTTCTGTACGTGATCGATGCAAATTTGCAAACAACCATTCATTCGAGGTTCGATGAAGCGTGCGCGTCGGGACGGACGGCTACGGCGGAAAGGTAAACAAAAATAGAAAATACGACCGGCGAGAGATAGGCCTCTGCAGTGTGGGAGAAACTTTGATCCTCAGCCGGCACGTGATACGGTGGGGCAAGATTTGGGGCGGGAGGAGGCCGTTCCGTAACGCGACAAATGAACATAAATAAACAGCTAAAGTAGGAAGAATTAGCAACAGACGATGCAATTCGGCACTTTCCAATGACATTTCACAAGGACAATAGTCTTGAAAACGACAGATTGGAAATACGCCACCATTCATCGACGTCGTTGAAGGCCGGACTTTTTGTTGTTGCTTCTATTATCATCGCTTCCAACAACAAACGTCACACGGTGCCACACGCTGGAGTGGAAGCTTGAATGAGATCGCAATGAGCAAGAAGCAAAAGAAAGAAGCCCCAACGCCTACTGTTAGTTACTGCCGTTATCTGCAAATCGGCGACCCAATCACTAAAGCCTCCGCACAAACTGGACCACGATAATAAAGGAGAAACACCCACATGTTTGAGTGGGTGGGGAAGGGGAGAGGCTGGTGTTTAATCGTAGTTCCAACGCGGCGCCATTTAAAACTCGTGGAAACCGTTCTCACACACGTTTGCACGTACAAGGCACAAAAATTCACACCTCCTTCCTTCTTTGCCCGGCAAAAGCCGGCCCGCTCCCTGTCTCTGTCTCGAGAGAACAGCGAAGGGAAAAGTTTGCAAAGAGCTCAAATTTTCTCTTAGTCGGATCGATTATCTAACCATCACTCGACGACGACATCGAAGTCGAGGACAGTTTTCTCGGCCAATCTTGTTCTACTTTTCACAATCACACGCACACACACTTGGCCACAACCAAAAAGTCTTTTAGGCGATGAAGAAATGCGGACCCTGATTGTCCTAGCATGCCCTTCCGGGTCTTCGTTTCCTTTTCAGTTGACCACTTTTCCATACTGCGTACCTGTACGTTCAGCAGACGGGAATACTGCACCATCGTTGCACACTGCTGCACACTGGAATTTGCGAACGGGGTATAAATACGGGAGATTATGCGTGTGTGTTTTCGTTTGGCTTAAGAGCACCACGGTCGGAACGATCGGATAATCTTCAGCCTTCTCAGCTGGAAGATGAACTGTTGAATGGAAAAGAAAGATGATTTAGCGAAACGGTTGTGGTTCGACCGTCGACGAGTGCAGGTGAAACCGTGTGAAATTTGTAATGTTACCTAACCAAACCCGGGAGAGAATTGAGCGAGAATAATTTTTGATTGTCGGTTTTCCGCGGATGTCAGAAGGAACGATTGGGTGGCAGCAGGCGGTTGGTCCATCGGTGGATGGCTTTTGACAGTTGGGATTGAAACGATGTTTTCGAGGACGATCCCTAGCGGATTGCTTGTCCAAAGATCTTTTTATGTGAAAATGTGACTCACTTCTGAGAAAATGCATAAATAAAATCATCAATCTGGTCCTTGTTCTTCTTATTTGATCTAAAATCACCGTCAAAAAATGCAAGCGTCAAATGAGCTTTCAAAATGGCAACAAGGTGATTGCAAATGCACATCGAATCTCTATACATCTTGGCATGTGCTGTCCGTTGTGTCAAAACAACACTGTTCCCGCTTTGTTTACAATGGTGCCGATGCAATAGTTAGGAGGTGGGAAACACATTTCGGGCAATTGCTCTTCGTGCATTCGTTGAAAAGTCTAATCTCCGTGACCGTCAGCAATGGTGAATGTTATGAAAGGCGTGCTAGTAGAGTGGTAAGAACAGCATTTGGTAGACGGTGGTACAATTGTAACGGATTTGTGTTTCTTGCTCATCCCGCTAGTGATCCTGCTATGAAACAGTTCCTACTCCATCTGGACGAAACGCAATCACTGGGGAAAAAGTTCATCATTCAAGATCTGGACGAGAAGCATCTTTTCATTTCGGTCGAAATCGTGGAAGTACTGCAGGCGCGCGTTGATGATTTGATGGATCGCATCAGTTTTCCACTGCACGAGAAGGACGCATAAACAGCTCTTCCCCATTCATTTGTAACTCGCTCAAAAGACCTTTAGCACCTTAAAAATGGCAGGACGCGAATCGGGCCGCATCCGGGAGGCGGAGAAAAAACGCACCCTTGACGATGCAGCACGGCAAAGGCGCGCACGAAAAGCGCTCGAAGCACTGGAGCAGGACAACTTTCACGAAGATCCACACGCGGACCTGGTTATGTCGAAAAAAGTGCCCAAATTTAGTGACAATCTGGATGGTACCGGGCCCAGCAGGAAGAAGAATCGCCGCACGAAAGGAGCCGAGTATTACCGGGCAAAGTATCGAAAAACGTTCCCTCAGTTGTTGGACGAAGAGAAACAGCAACGGCCAGATCCGCCGAATTATTTTAGCGCAGCTGCACCACCTTCCCGATTGCCGGAGCGGCACTTTTGTGCTGTTTGTGGATTCCCGTCCAGCTACACGTGTACCGCGTGTGGTACAAGGTATTGCTGTGTACGCTGTTTGGGTACGCATCAGGACACCCGTTGCTTGAAGTGGACCGCTTAGAGTGCGAGAGCTGAAGATATTTTTCAGACAGGTATAATAAAAAAACAATTACCCTTCACTCATTTCTTTCGCTAATAATAGTAATACTCCGTTTTTCCTTTTGACGATGTTTATTTGGCATCCTAAATATGACATAAAAATTATTGAATTGTCTAAACGTTACACTTTTTCAGCTGTTGCAGCTCGATTGGGCTCCGACTGTCCCTCGTTCAATAGTGGTAGCGTGCGACACCTACTCAAGACCAAGGTATGTAGATATAGAAGGTAGAGTTGTTTAGAGCAAATTGACATTTCTCGACCTGACATAACAGTTCCGTGGAGATCAAGGGGAAGGGTATTGAGAAGAGTGACGGCAGCGTCGGAGGAGGCGCCGGTGGTGGTATCGCTTGCGATTTTTTGACGAAAAATGCAACCAAATATCGTCAATCGTCTGTGGGACAACACTTAATATGCGAAGATGACCCATAAATTAGCGAAATTGCTCAAAGGACTGAGAATCGAGGCTGTTTGTTCATGTTTGTTGCCCATACCATATGATTTTGTAAACAAACTCTGACATAACTCGACTAAAATGTCGCCCTGTCAAATCGATAAAAATCCACCTTCTAAATACATACACCTTGCTCAAGACTTACACGCACTTGAGTTGATATAAGTATAATATACTTTTTTCCGATATATTCAAACAAATAAAAAACCCTAATCAAACGAGTCCCGGTGCTTTCAACGAACAACTAACATTGCAATTCAATCTTCCTTCACTTCGAATTCGGTTCAGCATGCTCATTCTTTACATTTCCCTAACTAAGCGCGACACTAAACATGGTTCTAGTTTCTCCCTTTGGGGTTTATCATTCCCGGTGCAGCCAACTTGACCATTTTTTGTTAAATAGTTTTGGAATAGCGTAAGAATGCACTTTTTATCGCGGCCGGAAACCGAATCCCATCGGCGGTTTCTGTTTATATGGCGCTTCGTATCCATTAAGTGAGTGGTACAAAAAGTGTGGTCTTTAACCCGGGTTCGGTTACGGTTTTTCCTGCTCCAACACTGGATCGTTTAATAAAATTTTCGCACACACCTGCAATACACGCATACGGTTCTTTCATGTGGTCAGTCAGCTCGCGTCCCATTTTCCAGTTTGTTGCACGGTTTTTTATGCAAAACTTTTAATCTACTATTTCAGTAATGTATTCACTATCAATTTAGGCTACGATACGCTACGATTCTTCTTCGTTTCTTTGTCACAATGCTTAATCGTTTTGCAATTTCGGTTTTCAACATTTTCCTCCCTACAATAGGAACACACACACAGACAAAGCGCACGTTTCATCATTCGGTCGCGGTCGATTAAGCTGCTAAATTTGCGTTGTTGTACATCGAAAAAATAAAAAAAATTATAAAACTGCAGCCATTCGCTTCAAAAAGGGAAAATTGCTGTCGCGTCGTTCACTACGCTGAGCACATGGAAAATAGGAGTAAAAAAGAAAAGGAAATAATGTTATTGTATTGTGGAAAACGATTAAAAAAAAGAGTGTTCCATTTGGTTGGAAAATAGACACAGAGAGTGTATAATTTATCGTCCCGGCACCTGAGTTGCAATCGGAGTGAAATAATCCGGATGGATAAGCACCCACGAACAATCCGGTTATCCTGCGATGAGCTGCTTCCTTTCCCTGCAACTACCCCAGGAAGAGCTAGGAGGTAGATAAATGAGCTTAACAGAAACGTTAAAGAATGAACCACATAACACGCACCAAATACCAGGATGCTACGCCATTGTGCTTCTCCCGCTGGGGATGACATTTACACGGTTGCGTTGTGTAGTGTACCACAATTTCACAATTATATGCGAGCAGTGCGCTTCCTTTTTAGTTTTGGCCGCTTTAATGCCGTACCGATAATTCGGAACGGATGGAACTATAATGTAAGTATGGGTAAATTTAAAGCTGGTCACAAATAATTGATAGCTTTAAACGTGCGCTCTCGGGGCTTGAGCAGAACTCGATAACATTACACGCATTCAAGCTGCGGCCGTATTCCCGTTTTTGCCTGTTTTTTCCCAACAAACAAACCAGCTGGCAAAATATGTCCCCAGTCACCGACACACATTCTTTGATTTGCTAGTTTGTTTTGCGAGCCATTTTCCTCTTTTCTTTGTTTCCGTTTTTTGTTGAATTTTCCAAACCTTTAAACCCGCACACGCGCGCATCTCGGTTCCGTGTATCGTGTATCGAATTGAATTGTTTGCGCTCGTTGCGTTATATGCGTTTTTCCAGAGTTGTCCTTACTCTGTACGGGTGTTGCTGATATGTTTATAATGTACACACGTGTTTCGAGGCCTTCTCTTGCTTCTATTTTTCACCGAATGCATTTCTTGTTGCACATTCGCTCTGTCTCATTTTCATTGCTTTTCCTCGAATGATACATTTAGTTTTTTCCTTTTGGCCACAAACTGAACAAGTGAAACGGTAAACGCGTGCGTGGCGCTTGTTTTCGTCGGCCTTTTTTGCGCTCGTCCTCTAATTAACCGTGCGTGCTGTGCTCCATAACCAACCGGGACATTTCACACTACTTAACGGGTTGATTTTCACGTACGCCATTTTTATGTCTCCTTCTGTTGTGTGGTTATTGTTCCGTCGCTCGGTTTCCTTTTTTTTTGTATATTTTAATTATTGGTAATTTCTTCGCTCGTGTTTGCTCGCACACGTTACCTCCGTAAATAACATTTAATTGGTCCTATTGTTACGAGAGTGTTTTTTTTTTTACTTTTTTTGCATTTTTATAGCATTATACACATTACCCGTGGTGCGGCAGCACAAAAACCGGTCACATCCGGCTCTTTTGTGAGTTCATGAAATTACAAGCCAATCATCAAACGCGACTAATTTCGGACGCATTATTTACTGTCCATTGGCGCATGGCGATTTGGTTGCGAATTTGGTGGTGGCGTGGAAAAAGTGCTAATTAAGGTAGTACTTTAGAAAACTGCAACTGCATTCAGTGCAGATTTCTGTTTGCTAGTTTAACCCCAACTCTAATTTGATTCGGGCGTCGATTCAGGACTGATAATGCAGCATACCAAATGATCCAGTTAATGCGTTAAATTAACAGCACTGGAAGGTTGATTGATTAATTTTCTCCAGCTTCAGTTTTTGATAATGAGCTAAATTCAGTAATCGAACTGATTTCATAAAAGTTGAGGCTTTTCCAGGAGAATCCTCATTTTAGTATGTTTGCATTTTGTGCAAAATTCAACGAAAACAGCAAAAGCTTTCGCCCAGTTTTCATCATATCGTTTGCACCACAAAAGCGCGCAGGCATGAGGCGGGATAATTGAAGAGTTGTTGTTATGCTGCTTGGTTCCGAATCTCGGAAGCTCCATTTGCCCACATTGCTGCATGTTAATGAGCGTTCGGGACGTAGAAGAGTTTTCGCACCCTACAACTCATCCAGCGAGTGACCCTTTTTTGGGAGGCACACCATTGTCCACACAACAACATTGTGCGAGTTCGAGTACGAGCGAGCGTAGCAAACAAATTGATAATAAATTTTCCACCAGCGGTACGTACACCTCGATATGCTCGAGTCCGTCCGTTTGCAAGCATTGCTTGTGAGTAAACACCAACAGAGGGGCAAAAGTTGGGATGCATTTTGATTTCCTCGTGGGCTGCTGGCCGTGGCGCAACCAATGCAACAATGAAATTAAACTAAAGCTTTCGACGGTTTTCCCATTCCATATTCCACATTCCATATTTTTCCACATGTTTGTGTGTTTGTGTGTGAGCTGGATAAGCTTTTCCACAAACATTCTCGAGGCTCGGAGGTTCGAACCGTTGAATTAACGGTCTGGCGTAAGGCGTAAAGTTATAATTGAATGTATGATTTCACCTACCCCCCTACCCTACGGGAGGGCGATGGCTGTCCTTCGAAGCCCTCCAGGCTTACTGGGGCCGTTTTCATTAACCCTTTCTGTTCTGTTTGCTTCCACACTCACCATGTTCTCCCCATTCGAAAGGCAGAGAGCAATCCGATTTGTTTGTGTTGCAAATATCATCGGTTCGATCGTATTGGATTTTTTTTTCAACGAAAGCCTTATCCCTCTCGCCACCGGTTGTTATTGGTTTCGGGAGTGTGTATTGATGGGGGCTTTTATTTTCAGTCAAAATTCAACTACATTCGACACGTGCAAAGTAGCTTTTTCGAGCTGTTGTGGTCAACCACCAGGCACCTCCATTATGTGATTTTAAATTACACCCCAATAACGCGCGGGTCAATTTCCCATTCAATGAGCTGATTAAGCTCTCGGTAAACACATTTTTTAAATGCTGATTATGTTGTTTGTACGAGGAAATATTTCCAAATTTACATTTTAGTAGTACATTTTAGTTATTTAGTATCCAAAAGAACTAGTAGCAACCTTGTAGTTCACTCACACTTTAACACGTGTGTGAGTAGTGTTCCATCGCGCAGAATAAAGATAGGTAGTCCGTGGTACACAATGGCTGGTGCAAAGTGCTCGTCAACGTTCGATACAAAACCCACCTGATGACGAGAGATCGGTTCCGTCCAATTACACCTATTACATGAACGTGCACCCTCACGAAAACGCCCAGTGCCCAACCCTTAAAGACTCGTTTAAAATGATGTCTCCGTTTGATTGAATTATAACCTCCTCCCACAACGCAGTCTGCTGAGTGCTGTGTGGTGCCCACATACCACCATAGTGTTGAAAATTGGTTCCCACGTGTGGGAAAATTGAGATAATTTCCCATCGCGCGATGCTCCATCCGATGAAGGAAACCCCTCTTTAAAAGCTCATTCACCTCTTATTGATTGTTGTCAGAAAAATGATATTTTTAATAGGAAAGAATAGAGGGAAAAAACCCCATCAAGCGATAAAAAATAAGCTTCACCTTTCATTTGTCCCTAATGATTCTGTCCCATGCATTCTATCCATTTATGATGCTCATTTTCGCTCGGATTTTTCAATCCCTTTTTTATCAAATTCTTTCGTATTCGGATAGCTTACTGTCGCACTAAAGGACGCACCGAATGTAAGACGATAAAAACTAACTGTCCACCCCTTCGAAACTCGCCCATTGTCCACACGCCGTTTCGGGTGCCAAGAATGCTTTCGCGCCGGCTCAAAGATAAGGGGCTAAGTTTTTTTTAATACTCAGATTTTTTCGGAAAAACCTTGTGACCGGAGCACACCTGTTGCGTTCTCAGACCAACGAAACGAACGAATCAGAATCAGAACGCTAGCCGCCGGGAATGTGCTTAAAGCTTCCAGCGTTGGCTTTATTTATTTTCTCCAATCGCGCTCCAATGAATGTCGAAAGTATGCTTGGTAGATAGATTCCACTCGGAGGTAGGTCAAGCATCAGAGCACGTTCTTCAGGTGTGCCTTTCGTCGTTCAGTATCCACTGCCAACCTTCGGGCTGGTTCAACTAACCGTAAAAATCATAAATATTAACTCAATTGTTACGATCGTGTTGTGACAGTTTTCCCTCCGAGTGCTCCCAAAGTTCATCGCTTTTAAGCGTCCCTTTGGCTATCGATTCGCGTACCTCGGTTCATTTGAGGCGTTCGATTTGGCTTCGTTTTTCTCCCACACCAGAAAAAGAAAAGTATCGCACAACAGAATGTGCTTTTTAGCCCTTTGGGGACTCAGCCAAGTTCATGTCGAGTGGATGAGTTAACCTTTCGAGCAATATTGCTTTTGAAGCAACACAAAAATGAAATCGCGTAGCTTCTGAGGACGATTGCGATCGGTTCGGTTTGGTGAATTTTATTTATCCACGTGACCGGACCAAACATGTGCGGCATTCGCTCGTCGTCGTGAGCCTCGCGAGTCTGGTTTGTTTAAGTAGGGACGATTGTTTAAATTGAGATTGCCCTGCGGTCGAACAATATTTATAGAAAAATCAGAACGCGAGCAAATCGAATCTAGCGGTAGGATGATTTGAATAGGGGCAAAATAAAATGAAGAGTAAAATCAGAAGTATTATTTCAATGTTGAGTATTTTAACTAAATTCCTGGGAAAAGAGCATAATGGGGGACTTTTCAAGAACCAAACCAATATTGAATGATTGGTAGTATTATCATTGTGAAAAGCTTGTTTTCGGTGAAATAAAAATTCCATTCGTTAGAGAGTTAACCCCCCGGGGAATAACATCATCGTTCGATAAGGGCCCAATAAGCCACAAACAAATGTGCTTGATTTATGTTCAAGTATGCGAGCTTTTCCAGCTCGTACTTTACCGAGAGAGTGATAGGACTATTGCATTCAAATAACTATTTCTACAACAGGATATCAAAGCCATGGCTCTACCGACACGTGTGTAGCGATGAAGAAAACTTTTTTAATTATTCGCTCGTTCTCACACGCATCTCACGGATGTGACAAGTGAGCCAGGGTAGGAATTTGCTTCTTACTAAGTGAACAAATTTAATTGAGTATTTTAACTAAATTCCTGGGAAAAGAGCATAATGGGGGACTTTTCAAGAACCAAACCAATATTGAATGATTGGTAGTATTATCATTGTGAAAAGCTTGTTTTCGGTGAAATAAAAATTCCATTCGTTAGAGAGTTAACCCCCCGGGGAATAACATCATCGTTCGATAAGGGCCCAATAAGCCACAAACAAATGTGCTTGATTTATGTTCAAGTATGCGAGCTTTTCCAGCTCGTACTTTACCGAGAGAGTGATAGGACTATTGCATTCAAATAACTATTTCTACAACAGGATATCAAAGCCATGGCTCTACCGACACGTGTGTAGCGATGAAGAAAACTTTTTTAATTATTCGCTCGTTCTCACACGCATCTCACGGATGTGACAAGTGAGCCAGGGTACGAATTTGCTTCTTACTAAGTGAACAAATTTAATTGAGTATTTTAACTAAATTCCTGGGAAAAGAGCATAATGGGGGACTTTTCAAGAACCAAACCAATATTGAATGATTGGTAGTATTATCATTGTGAAAAGCTTGTTTTCGGTGAAATAAAAATTCCATTCGTTAGAGAGTTAACCCCCCGGGGAATAACATCATCGTTCGATAAGGGCCCAATAAGCCACAAACAAATGTGCTTGATTTATGTTCAAGTATGCGAGCTTTTCCAGCTCGTACTTTACCGAGAGAGTGATAGGACTATTGCATTCAAATAACTATTTCTACAACAGGATATCAAAGCCATGGCTCTACCGACACGTGTGTAGCGATGAAGAAAACTTTTTTAATTATTCGCTCGTTCTCACACGCATCTCACGGATGTGACAAGTGAGCCAGGGTAGGAATTCGCTTCTTACTAAGTGAACAAATTTAATTCATTTGATCACGACACAGACACTTATGCTCTAACCGAAAGCCATAAAAGCCATATAGAGCCATGAAATAAAATAACACCAAACAAGCAGCGTGGAAAGTTTGCTGCTGTACCCTAGGACACTGGGGACACAGTATCCTGCTTCGGTCACGTTAGTTTGCCGTCCAATCAAATGTGTGAGAGAAAGAGGGACAGAGAGAGCAAGGAATAGTTTTCCACTTCACATGCTCTCGATGATGATGATGAACTGGTTCATTGTAGAGGAGAACCGCAATAGAGAAGTACACAGGAAGGATTCATGTTGCGGGTATGCAAACTTCGTCCAGTATCGTTGGGTTGGGTTATCGTTAGGTTTGGTTGACATCAAACTACAAACCATAAGGAACCGATTCCTGAGTTGGGTTGAGTTTGACCATCACTAAAGCGTAACACCACCGACTCTTCAAGGATCTCCTGGGAGGTTGTTTTGTAATATCTCGATGAAGAGAAGGAAAACAATCGCTTTTCCGATCTTGTACTCCCAGCATCCAGCGCACCATCGGCAAGTTTCTATTTTCCACGAACAAAGCTTAGACGATTATTTTCAATTAAACTAATTTATTGTCCCATGTTTTGTTGTTGTTGTTGTATGGACTAAGGACACATTTGGTCGAACCGTAGAATCGTCCCTTACAACGGGAACACGATTTGCGGATTAGTCCCCAAAAGGAATTCTTGTCGGTTGGCGGTAGCAAATTTGTTGAAGTCGAATCGCAAAACAAACGTGAGGTCAATTAAATTGGACCGTAATGAAATTTCGTAAGTAATTGAAGTTGAAAAAAATGTGAGCTTGATTGGATTTTGTCACCGTTTTCGAAAGAATGGATCGCTTTTCTTTTTTCCCGAACAATCAAATTGATAATTAAACTGGTAATGATGAAAAATTGTCCGTTAAGACTACAAAGAGGCAATAGTGGCGTCATCTAGCAGAACTCATAGCGATCAATCGCAATTCTTTACGAGCTGTGGAATTTGTCTTAATTTTCCGACACTGACGAGAAGGTACAAATAAAAAGGCAATCAAATTTGATGACCCTTTTTACTCATTAAAGCTCTGACTAGCATAAATCCGCTTCAAACTTTTTGTGTAGAAGCAAAAAGAACCCGATGTCAACGGAAAAGAATCATCTGCTGGCGTACATTTTTCGTTCCGCAAGTCCAGAACGCTTTTAATTCAAATTAATCTCATTAATTATGCAATTACTAATCATAACTTAATCCAATGTTGCTGTGCTGCGCTTCCCGCTCGCTGTGCGGAAGAGAGATCAACCTGAGGCTGCCACCATTTTGGTGGTTTCAGCTTGTCAGCCGTCCAGCATACCCTTGGATTACTTGGTTTTGATGGAGCTTTGATAGACCTTTTTTTTTTTCTTTGGGGTGCGAGTGAAATGAAGCTTAATTTAATTCTCGTCCGTCTATGGCCAGAATACAATCATCGTTGTACTACTGCACGCTTGTCCACCTTTCGCTTGACAGCGGTTTGCAGCCTTTACTCGCCTCAGTGTCTTACAGGCGTGCTATTTTCATCACTACACCCATATAGTCACGATGTTCTTTTTATTTAGCCCGAAGGAACGGCCAGCACACTCTCATCTCACACGTATGAGAGCCCGTTGCCGTTGTCGTCGTCATCAGGCTTAAGCATTCAGAGCCCTGGGAAATCATCGTTTGTCTGGGAAGTCTAGAAATTCAAACGCTTGTTACAATGTAGATGACCGAGCGAGTGACCGTCCATCCAAAGGGCAGTATGTACGCATTCGGGACAAGCGCGCTCCATGCAAGTCGTTTGTATTTTAATTAAACCCATTTTTCCCAGTTTGTACATTTTACAGCCCGTGAGTAAGCAACAACATCAAAACGGAAGCTTCTTGTACGAGGATAAGTGGAAAAAAGGGGGAGGGGGGGGGGGGTAACTGTTGGCTCCTTTTTACCGTGCTCATCCGGAGTTGGGTTACGAAGGAGACTTTTATTGTTGGAGTTGTAGTTGGGGCAGCAGTTGAGTTTTTTCTGCATACTTCATCATCTCGCACGGGGGAGATTTGTGTCGGATTTTTTCTTCCTTCTATCGCATCGCAATGTGCAGCAGCAGTAGCAGCAGGTGCATGTGATGAGTCGAACACGTGTTGTTGGTGTTTTATAACCTTCCTTTTTACAAGTGCACCTTTCACTCCGGACAAGCACATTTTAACCTTAAAGCTCTTTGTTATTGAGCCAATGCAAAATTAGCTCCAAATTCATTTAAACTCAGCGCTGAGTGTTTCCCGGGAAGGGTCCAAATCAGTTGAAGGCTACGCATTTGCCGTTTTGAATGCAATCGATTCAATTTCAACAGCTCATTTACACACACGAAAACATGAAACCACACCGAAACCCGTGGCCACCTATAGATCCCGCGTAATAATACCTGTATGCTGTCTGATGCTTGCTGATCAGCCCATGCTTAATCACCTTGGGTTGGTGTTTTAATTAGTTTTCCAGCGTAAATCGCCTCCCAGGACTCTCGCCTATTTCCCACCAGCCGGATGTGAACGAATGCGCTTTCCACGGGAATAGAACGTGCACTGGCTGGATGCCGTGTTTTTTTTTTTTGTTGTTGTTCCTGCTACGTCTCCATCTGAATCGTCTGTCACCACCGGTGCATAATAATTTTTCCTGCACGCTTGCACAAATTTAAGCCATTTCTCATTTACGCCGCTACTTATTAATCGCTACCGCAGCGTTACCGCGGTGCCAACTGGCAGACCACCAGGCCTTCGGGCGAACTAGTGTACAGTGTGGCGGGGGAGAATTGGAGGCGCATTTTCCACACGGAGATGGCGTCGTAATAAATGCCGACATTTTTTATCACCTACAGGATGAATGATAATGTGAATATAATTTCTGTTTTCTTCCACCGCGCCGGAACACGATTCTCTATGCTTGTCTTCTTAAAACGAAGGCCCGCTAATTAAACGTTCCATTTTTCATTTACACATCTCTGCAAAGACGTAAAGGGTTTTTTGGGGTGATGCAGGTTTCCTTACACAACGGAAATACCAGCACGAATGAACAAATAATAGGTAGATGGCATTATTCTTAATCACATCCTTATCACCGGGGTTTCTACCTTGTGCTACGAGACCAACAATCGTTGGAGAACCAGGGATGATCTTCTGATTTTTAATTTACCATCGTTCGTAAAAGGCATTTCAACGAGCTTTTCACGATTGAGACTCTATGTAAGCTTGTATCTGGAGTAGAGAATCCTTTTCCTTCACCGGACTCGGTTCCAGTTGATGGGGATCGACCCATTAACTGTTGGTCGAACAGTTCGCGTGTTCGTCGGGCCTCACCACGGGTGGAATCTCCTCGTACGGCCGCACCCCCGAAAGGCGCTGATTTTCGCGCACCTTTTCCACCTCCTCGAACACGCGCAGCAAGTTCCGGCCGGCCAACTTTTCCAGCTCGTCCACCGTCCATCCATCGCCGAGCAGTTCGGCAAACAGGCGCGGGTAGCTCGACACGTCCTCGAGATCGTGGGGTGTGCTGAAAGCGAAAAAAGGGAGCAATAAGGATCAAGGGTGGTGAGAAAGAAAATTTATGGATCTGTTATAGATGATGCTGCTGTTGTTTTTCAGCGGCTTCTTCCTTTTTGTCAGCTATCGCTTTCTTTGAGAGCGTGTTTTTTTTAAAGCCGGTTGTAAATAAAATGAACAAAAAAGACAAAAAGCTCTTGGACGAAGAAAGTGCACCATTAAGCGCTACATACGAGGCGTTGAGTCACCGTAATCATATTTTCTTCGTACTTTGGCTTTGCTTTTCCTGACGATGGGCGATAAAGAGTTTTTGCCAACAGTCATTAAACGAACGTCGCGCGCGCGTGATGGTGCGTGAATCTTCTTGCGAAGTCCCTCGAGTAACGGCAAGGACCAAGGGGCCACGATCTCTCTATCTTTTTCTCTCCCTCGTTCTCTCTCTGGGTGTAGTTTTGCCATACGAGGACACACTGGAATGGAATCACTTTTTTATTTTTATTTCCTATGGCACCCGAAGCACACCCGCTCGCCGAAATGAAAAGATGGCTAAATGATGGGGCATGGCAAAAGGTGGACTTTTTTGGCTTTGTGTGTCTTCAAATTTTGGGAGGAGGGTCTTTGAGCGTTTTGGTTTTTATAGTGTGTCTATAGCTGTTTTAGTGCTCTAGCTTTTATGGAGCAGATTGGCACTCGGTTCTGCTGCTTTTTTGTGACATTCGAGGACGAAAGTAGGCAAAGAATTGTGACCGATCGTTGGGGCAAGAGATGTGGGACGTGGAAAGCCAGAAGCGGGGGATGCAATGATTGGGGGCCTTTAATAAGCTGCTTTGGTGGCGTTTGAGTTTTTCGTGGACGGTTGGGATTAGTTTGACGAATATTTAATACGATCGTCCTAAGTGAGACCCCTTAGTCAGTTTAACCATGGGTGAAGTGGGCTGTCGCCAAGGGTCTCGTTATCCAGGAGATTTTCTTCTTCTTCCTTGGCACTACAACCTCGAGGGGTCTCGCCCTGCCATTTCTGGCTTTCTGTGACTTAAATTACCTGTAGAAAAGTAGTCAGCCCTGCGTACGGGGAGGCGGTCTGGATGGGATTTGAACCCCGGTCCTGCCGTATGAAGACCGGCACCGTTGTCGCCTCGGCTACCGAACCACCCCCAGGAGATCTCGTAGTCTAAAGTCTTCTATAGGAAAATCGATGTCTAAGTTTACTTCTAGTCTTAGGAAAATACATGTCTAAGAATCTTCATAGAGCTCGTTGTCTAAAGAACCTTATCTATCAAGTGACGAAAAGACCAAACCTACCAAAGGGCCTCATCATCCAAGTCAAAAATTTCCAATGTTTCAGGGGCCAAGAGTCGGTCGAAGAGATTGTTAAAAAATGTCTTATATGCATCTAAGAGAATTCGTCATCTATTGGTCTTTTCTAGATTGACTTCGTCTATGAGACTTTGTCTATCAAAAGCTCGCAATTCGTCTAGAGGACCAAACATGGAACTAATATCAACCAAGAAAGATTGTGGTCCAGGGTCTTCATCTTTCAAGTGACCCAGTACTCGCAAGGGGGATTATATACCAAGAGTACCTACAGTCGATAGGTGTTTTGAAATTCCAGGCTCATTTAGCAAGAGATTTCATCGTCAACGAGATGAAGCTCAGTTGTCCAAGAGACCTCTTATTTTCCGTTTCATGTATCAATTTTGTTGTTCAAACAGCCCGGCCTCAAAAGATTCTAAGAATCATACTCAGAACTTAGGTGAAACAGAGAAGCAGAAATATTGAGATACTTACAAATTAATTCCATCGTAGCCCGCACCCAATCCAACGTGGTCGATTCCAGCAATTCTTCGAATGTGATTTATGTGTGCTGAAATCAAAAAAGGAACCGCGCATTACACAAAATACACTTACACAGCTGCTACATGCTGCAAGAAAGTCATCTCATTTGCTAATGTACATTAGTGCTACTGTCTCTCTCATTCGATATCACATTTAAAAGGTCGCGATAGTTCCATTTTTTCTACCACATGAAGTAACCAATACAGTCTGAAAACGACACCCACGAGAGACTCCATTCAGGCTCCGATGGTGCTGTGTGGTGATCCACGTGTACCGCCATTCATCATCCCATTCAGCGTCATCGACACACTATCACAGCATTCGGCTATTCCGTTTTGAGTCCGCTCTACCAGAAAACACCAACCGGTTCAGTTCGCTTATGAAAAGCTGGTCAACCGGTCCATTATGTCCGGCCAACCGTTTCAAGCGGTGTCCGCGAACAAAAGAGATTCGGTCCCGTTCGGAAGGATTGCACAGTATGTGGCCCTGAAGTAATGGGAAGCAAAAAACAGGTCAAAGTCTATGGAACTGAATGTCGGAGAAGGTGTGACCCCGGAGGGACTCGGAGTTCAGACTCGATGCATTTTCAATGACCATCGATTGCATTCGGTGGTGACATTCTTTCGGTCTATTCACGCTGCTACGTGCAGCCATAGAGTGAGGTTAGCTTGACTAGCCACAAACACGGACGAATAGACAAACAGAGCCATTTTTTATACGGTCCCTCCGGACGGTGTGGAAAATTTGCACCGTTTTCACTTTGAAGTGGATTTTCTTTTTTTCGGGAAGGAAAAATAGTACATAGGCATACCGTTTCAGGCGCATCTTCCTTGTAGGAGAACGGATCGAATAAGCAAACGAGAAAAGAGTCCCATTTGTCTCGATCGGAACATAAGTGGCATCAGCGCATCAGAGTTGCATCGAACCGCAGAGTGCAATCGGGAAAGTGTGCGCAAATACACTCATCGTTCGAGAGGCGCTCAAACGCTCGCCATAACTCGTGGGCCACATCACACTTCACTCTCGAACTCGGTTGTATAAACATGGATCTACTGCTATCTGCTGCAAGGAAAACTCCATCGCGCTGCTTCTAGTAATACGGAGCTTTTTTCATCTTCCTTTTTCTTCGAGTGTCGTCTATCGCACTAAAGAAGTGTGTGGTTCTCGCCTTTGACTTGATAAGAAACCATGCCGTCACCGCTACTCGACCCGGTTCGACTGCATGAATGAGGAAGCAAATTGTGAACGATTTTATAAAGCCAGCCAGCAATGGAGCACGTATTTATGGGTGGCTCACTATTAGGTTGTTAAGAAAAGAATCGGAAATCGGATGTAAAAGCGAGAGTAAGGGAGATCTTCCAAATACAACAAAACTGCACACAATCGCCCTTGACATCGGGAGGCCCACATACACTTCTCCAGGGCTTCTTCCTGGAGCAGGAGATGCGTTTCGTTTGCCACCTGTCTCTTGGCTGCACCGACGTACTGAAGGGAAGAGTGCAAAACATTTTCTTTCCTCCTTTTTTACAGCTCGGCAAGCATTCAAGTGAACGTCGTCGTCGTCCTGACAGCAATGTTTGCCTGGTGAGCGCTGCACGGTGTGTGCTCTTAGTGTGTTTGTGTTATGTTTTTGCCAGCGCCACTCAAACGGAACGGAGCGAGGCCGTAGTACATGGAGATGAACATGGCGGGACATGCTTCTGCACACTGCTTCGGCAGGCGTATTGATGTTGGTGGGCTAGACACCGAAGAGAATGGAGCTGGCAAAATGTGTACTCAAACAAGTGCTGCCGCCGAGTGCTCCTGGTAGTACTACTGCTGCTTTTTCCGCTCGTTTTCCAGTGTGGTTTTGGCTTTTCATGGGGCGATAAGTTTTACGATGCATCAGGACTTTTGCTGCACGTGGTGAGGTAATTATGTTTTGCTCATGTACAACGCAACAGGAGTTGGAGTTCAGACTAACAAAAAAAAAAAAAGGCTAGAAAACAAACGCGGATGGTTCGCAATAAAACTCAGCGCAGCGAAGGTTTTTGTTCATTTTGGTGTTTCCCGGTACAGAATGGAACCGCATCCGGGATGATTTAGTGGGACTTGGGGGTGGGGGGTGGGTTTGTGTGTATATCTGTGGAAAGATGATTAGTTTATATCATTAAAAACTTTCCCGTGCAATGGAAGTGTGTCTACTTTATTAGCGCCTGTAGTTAGATTACTTTTTTGCAATTTAATGAATGCATCATCGTTGAAATATTAACTCCGGTGCGAAAATAAGTTTTTGTATTTAATATTCTTTCAAATGTTTCAAGAAAGTTCTCTTAAACCACATTAACCTTTTTCCTTAATATTAGCTTTGATAGTTTAAAAAGAATAATTGTCAAATTTGTTGACGGCCAAGATGCTCAAGAACCCAAACTTACGAAACCTCTAAGGAAATATGTCCTTAAAGGGGATCTTATAATCCAAGGAACGTCTTCATCTGAGCAATCTAGTCTACCAAAATGAGCCCATAACCGAAGGCCCTTCTACTATGAGCCTTTTACATCTAAAGGGCCTCATCTACCAACAGCTGTCATGATCTAAGTGACCTTCTCTACCAATAGATCGTCTGAAAGCCCACGATGTCGCAGTCGAAGTAATCTTGTCTATCAAATGACCTTCTAATCGAAAGCCAAAGCAGCCTCTTGGTAGATCGAAGAGACATTGCTTGACCGGGCAAATTAAGGGCCTCATCTGTTAAGAAACCTCGCAGTCATGGAGATTTTGTTGTCCAATGAACCTAGTCTACCAAGAAGTCTGGTCGCTTAAAGAGGCCTCCTCATTCAAGAGACGTCTTAGTCGAAAAACGTCATATTGTCGCCCAAGGACTCCAAAAAGAACGAAAAACATTCCATGAGTTACATCGTGCTATTCTCAAATCTCAAAATTCTGAGGTGGGTAGTGGCCACCTAAAATATGGATTCGCTGCTGTATATTGTCGATTTTCCCCAAGGAAAATATGCCTTTTCGCATGATTTATTTTGCATTGTTATCTGCTTACTGCTTCGATGGTCACGCTTTTGGAAGAATTTATTCACAATTTATTGCATCATTTATTGTGCAATCGATAGTTTGTTGAACGAAATACCCATTTTAATCGCCCATTTGGCCCATGAGCAGGCACAGACACACAAACAGACAACGAGAGTTCGATCGAAAATTTAGTGTAAGTTCTTTGTACTTCTCCATCAACCATAATGATGCACACACCTGATGGACAGTTCGACGATAAAAATTCTTTTTCTCCGACAACCTAAAGAAGGGTTATACAGCTTCCGAGCAAAATATTGACTTTTCCCACCTTCGAATGAAATTCCTTTCACGCTTACAGTCTCTGAAAAAGGTACACTATTTCATTGCTGAAAACGCTAAAGCATCGCCCAGACGTATGGGAAAGTGTTGCGTTCGAATGTCTGTGGTCCATTCACATCGTTTGCACCGGACAATCTGACCAAAACCATGCCAGAGACTTGTGCCAGGGATAAGGGACATGTTTAACCGCATGAATATGCATATAACCTCCCATCGATAAATGTCACTACGAAAGATGTATTAGCTTGTTGCTGCCTTGCACCATCACGAGCTTACCGTGCAAGGCAAAGGACACTCGAAAGAGAAAAAGAAAACCAGGTGCCAGAATGAATGTTCCACGCAGGGTGTCCTTCTTGTCACTGGCACCGACAATCGACCGAGTTGTGCGGTACAAGACGTAGACCACTCGAGTGGCTGAAGATGCTGGGTTTAAAGAGCACTTTAAGCCACACTAAGATTGAATAATGCTCGAAAACTTCAAGTAGGAAAAGCTTTCTTTTTTTGGATAAGATTGTTTTTCCGATTGATTAGAGTTAGTAGATTAAGCTTTTTAATTGATTTTTAGTTCAAATGAAAAACATTTCAAAGATAAAGTTTGCGAAATAAATAAAGATTGATTTATCGACGGCGCTTCGAGAAACCATAATTTTCCAATTCCAGCATCGAAAGGAGCATCGAAAGATAAACGTATTAAACTTTCATCGATCTTCAAATCTCTTCCCAAAGCATGATGCTTGGCATGAACTTGGCATCAGCTTAAAAATCACAGAAAGCGACGACAACTCCCACATCCTGCGCTCCTCGTTTTGGGGACATAAAGTTTGGGCAAATTAAATTTTCATTGCATAAAAAATTCAAATTTCCTCCCAGTGCCTTGCACACGGGCGACAGTTTCCGATGCTGAAAATTGTCGTCTTGGTTTGCCGTCAACGCACCACCATCTGTGTGCACTTGGACGGTACAGTGTGAAAGTTTTGTACGAGTGCAGGCGAATCCTCCGCTATTCCGCTCCGCCCAGCTTCCAGGGACACTCGCCAGTGCCATCGTTCCTAAGAAGGCTAGATTTTGCATGCAACTCTGCACACGCCAGGGCTCGTTTGGAAGTTGGCGTGAAAATTGCGATACTTGCTCGCCCCATCGCTGGTGTTCGCTTGGCGCTGTTGCAGACTCTTTTGTGAGTAAAGTAAAGTTTGTGTTGCAGTGTGTTGTGCACAGGAAGCAACGAAAAAAAAGGATCTCAAACGACAAACTAAAACCAGGTGATGAAATAGGATAGTTCGAGTAGTTCGTATTTGAATGTACTGAGTCTTTTTTTATAATATGTAGAATCGAGTTAGAGAGAAAGATAGAGAAGAGAGAGAGATCGAAAAAAGAGAGAGAGGGACAGAGAGTCTTGTGCATCATTTGTGCAGCGTTTTGCGCACATTTCGGTTTGGCCATGAATAATACATTCGACGAAGCGTGGCACACGACAATGCGTTTAGCATATTCAATGGCGAATGTAACTGGCGAGGAAATAAATATTTCAACAAATATTATTCGTAGCACGACTGATGAGGATAACAAAGCGCGCATATGCTCTTCAGTGGGATTTCTATTGCACTTAAATATAAAATGTCATGGAGTTCATAATATCCTAAATAAAATTTAGCTAAAATTGCAAAATTGTGTCTTAAATCCACTAATTACTGTACTTAAAGTGCAAATTTAAATTGCCATTGCAATATTAAATCGTTATCACCACACGCACCACGCTTCAACAACTTCAAAGAGACACACGAACGATACTCCCGAGAGTGGTATAAAAAGTTCAAATCCGCCGATGGTGGGTAATGCGGTGCCCAATGCTACACAATTTCTTTCCAGAAATTTAATTCCTTAGCCCAATTAACGGTAATAATGCGCTTTCTCGGATTTTAACGTTTGCCTTGCGCGGCGCAATAAGAAGAAAGTAAAAGGAACAGGCTGGAGCGATAAAAATCACTTTGCTAAATATTCTTCCGCTTTCCTTTGCTGTCTCCCAAAGTTTTCCCGTGTGGAAAAGATTCCCCCGCCAGACACTCCGAATGGTGCCAGAACACATTCCAATAATTTGATATCGGGACGAATTAATCTAAATTTAACTTTTAATTCAGTTATCAAAACAAATTATCACACTGTGTCTCGCAGCTCGCTTTGACATTCCGAATGTCAGGGCCTCGGGTAGGTGGGCACGAAATGTCCTGGGAATGTGGGCAGCTGAGAAAGCTGGGTTTCCGTTCGCTTTTGGATGTTGCCAATTCTCCAGCCAACTAAACACGGTCGCAATTCGCTAAAGTTATACTAGCGTGCCGTTGTTGGCGGTGCTCAGCTCAAGCCCGCAAACGCTGAACCTCGATACATTTGTCTCCAAAACATCCGCTCACCCTTCGGCACGAAACATCATGCACAGTCACCGCCCGAAAGGCCGTAAAATTTTAATTAAAAGACACATAATTTTATAACATTCCACTTGGCATTCCCGGCTTCCGGATGTCGTGGTATGGAGGGTGAGCCTAATAATATGGTTTTATTTTGTTTTGATTGAAGAGCTTTCCTTTTTTTCTGACATCAAATTTTGATGCCGCTTTGGTATGTTTAAAGATTTAGAGGGATCTTTTTTCGAGGCGCTCAATTTCAATGGCTCCAATACTTTGTCTTGTAATTTTTGTAACTCTCAGCATTATCATTGTATAGAAAAGCGAAAACGTACAGTGACTTACGGCAATGAGAGAGGAAGCTTGGAGTAAAATATTACCACCACCTAACCCCGAGGACACGGTTCTCTTCGAGGAACACTACATGCACACAAAAGGATATCTCAACGAGCGTGCTTAAAGCTGTAATTAACGGATGAATTGTCATGACAAACCCTCCGCTTGATGCAGCTGTCGGAAGCAGAAAAATGTTTTCCGTCCTCTCCGTGGATGGTGGATGGTTCTCCGGTTGGGTCAAAGCATCATGGAGAAGCCTCTTTATCCACGGAAAGAATGGACAAAATCTGAAAATCCTAGCATTAGAACGCGGCACACAAAAAAAAACTGGGTGAGAATACCAGTCGGGTTCGTTGTCGGAGTTCAGCATCCTGTCATTTGGGCTAGGACGATATAGTACTACATCTCAATAGAGTGGTTGGGCAATTTGTTTTGGAACAGCGCTTCGCAAGGGGCAACACAAACAAGCGTGTTGGAGGATTGGGCATATAATCTCCTCCAGGTGCTGGTGCTTAATTTTATCATATTTAAACGGATAACAGGACCATCGTTGTACGAACCTTTGATAGGGCAAGAGGACGTGGTTGACGGTTCAGAATGGAGAACAAACCACTTTGTGCAAGTCGTGGAATTGTGCGTTTTTTTTAACTAAGTCATTTGGTATACGAAAAATGCGAATTTTCCCTTTATTCCTGGAAGGTTACAAAGGTCCTCTCAATATTTTTTTAATGTTTTCGTTGAAACATTTAATGTCACAAAATAAATTTATCCGAATCATTCTGTTTACGCAAACATGTAACTTGTGGAAAGTATTCTGGTATTCTAAGGTTTTTTCTAGTTGTGAAAGAGAAGCTTAAATTTGAGAACTTTTTCGAAACATTTCAGAGCAAAAAGGAATGTAGAAATGTAGTAGTGTTTTATATTTTTATAATTCCAGGAAAATGTTTCTGATGTCAAGACACGATTTTGTAATAGGCCGTAGCGTAAAAGCTCAATACAGCTTAGACTTTTTGGAAAAACGTTTAGAGAGCACACAGAAACATGCAGTACAGAATTCAAATGCTTTAAATAATGAGCGTAATAGAGTTGTTAAAGGTAATTTAACGTCTATTGCTTTACAAACACTCTCTTTTTTCGCGTATTTTAGAGGAAAAATGGAACTTAACGAACTCGTGAACGATTATCGCTGAAGCGCGAACTTATCGTATGGCAAGACTCTATGCTTCGAAACCACAAGCTACACATTCCCCAATCGCATGGTATTCTACTTTGGGCATATTTTGAAAACCGATTTAACGCCTAAAGCAAAAAAGGCACAGTTCATAAAAACGGAAGTTGCCACTCACGCACACGCTCAGTTAGAAAAGAAATTTAAACGAAACGAAAATATAATATTCACCAACAACACGCGCTCACGTGTATATATGACGTGGCACAGAAGTTTTGTGGGATGATGTGGGTCGTCGTTGCCGTCTGCCCAGAGTAAACACTCCGCCATTCTTCGGTTTTGTACCGGATGTGGTTTTTGGGTAAGCGAAAGTGTCATTTACGTGGCGGTAGACAAGGCGGCAACTAGGCAAACACCACGCTTGAAACTTTAAATAGGTTTTATATGCTAAACAGTTTCCGTGGGATGAACCCATTTTGGGTGCCAACTGTGGCTACCTTAACCTCAAACGTTTCCTTTTTTAAATCATTCAATGTTCTTAAGTTCATGTTGTTGAAACTGTGTTTGTGGGTGGAAAGGGATGTGTAAATTAGTATAATTTTGAGATCGTTGTTGGTTAGCATCCTTCTTGATGATCGAATCTTTGTTAAATTGGAGAAAGCGTATTTTAAGAAGGTTAGAAATAGTAAAAAGTTAATATTATTTTTAGCATCTTTACTAGAAGCCAACGTCATTTTTGCTGAATAAATTAGCTACAAGAAATGTTAGATTTTTAAACTAATAGTAAACTTGCCCAAACAGTTGTTATTTAAGGCAAAAAAATAATCTTGTTATGAAATTATAAAATAAAATTATTTAAAAAAATTATCAAAGAAACGTAAAACATTTCTCAAACTTCATCACTACATTTTTCGAAATGAGTAACGAGCAATTCAAATTAGTACCGCTGTAAAAATATCAACTGTCAATATGACAGCACGATCGTTGACGGCCGCTGTCACAAAGATTTGAACCCACAACCGCCATAACTGAACAAAACAGCAAGCACAAAGCGACAACAACGCTCCGTGGAACAATTTCTGTGTAGTTTGATAAAGTACAATTGTTTTCTACACCCAAAGGTCGTGTTTGTGATGCAATCCAGAAACATTGATAGCTTTATCATGAATGGTAACGATTGCGATTCGTCCAACTCGGAATTGCTGATGAAAACCATCAAAATGATGCAGCACCCGGCGTACGAGAATCCATACGAGTGGTCTACGGATGATTTCGAAATAGGATGCCCGCTTGGTCGCGGAAAGTTCGGTCGCGTCTATCTTACCCGCGAGCGTGAAACCGGCTTTATGGTGGCAATGAAGGTCATGTTCAAATCTCAGCTAACCAAATGGAACGTCGAGAAGCAGCTGTTGCGCGAGATCGAAATCCAATCGCGCCTCAAACATCCGCACATTCTGCGACTGTACACATGGTTCCATGACGATCGGCGCATCTACCTGGCACTTGAGCTGGCCGCCCAGGGAGAGCTGTACAAACACCTGAAGGCGGCACCGAAAGGCCGGTTCGACGAACGCCGTTCCGCACGCTACATATCGCAGGTGGCCGATGCGCTGAACTACTGTCACGCCAACAACGTGATCCACCGTGATCTGAAGCCGGAGAACATACTGCTCACCGATGACGACAACATAAAGCTGGCCGATTTTGGTTGGTCCGCACATACCAACTCGAACATGCGCAAAACGATGTGCGGTACGCTGGATTACCTGCCGCCCGAAATGGTGGACGGCAAGACGTACGACGATTCGGTCGACCAGTGGTGTTTGGGCATTCTGTGCTACGAATTTCTGGTGGGCAATCCACCGTTCGAATCGCAGACGACACAAAACACGTACGACAAGATCCGGCGGCTGGACATCGTGTACCCGCGGCACATGACCACCGGTGCGATTAATCTCATCTCGAAGGTATGATTTATGACGACGACTGTTAGCCGCCAGTGCTGGGTACGAAATGGTTTATTGGAATTTCTTATCATTTTGCAGCTGCTGCGCATACCGAGCAGTTCCCGGATCACGCTGCGAGACGTCATGAACCATCCGTGGGTTTTGCAGATGAAGCAGTAAATGGAAAGGTTGTAATTGTGGTATGTTTGTTTTGGAAAAGGTCGGAGCGAATAGTTAAGTAAACTAAATGGTAAATTATCATTTTATAACAATAATAATATATTCTCGTTTGTTGAATGTGTGTGAATCATATCACAAATTTAAATTTTACACATGATAATCTTAGAAACGATTTGTTTTGCCTATCTCGTGTAATCCTGATATGCGTTAAGATGCTAGAAAAACAGGATATGTATAGAATGCTTCCGTTTTCGCGATTGTCTTTTGTGTGTAACCATGATACGGCTTAACGTTTTACACATCCTGCCTAGGATCCATTGCGAATCCGATACACATCTCGTGAACCGTGATCTGTATCATCGCTTCTGGCATCCCTTTTCGATTTCATAAAAGATTCGTTTCTATTTGCTTCCGGTTTAAGCGCACACACCGCGGTTGAAACAGGCAGTTGGCAAGAACGTGTTTTGAAAGGTGCGAGTAATGGAAAAGCTTCCCTTTCATGTGGTTCGTCGTTTATGTCTGCCGCTGCACGGTGCATAGCCATCGAGCGGAAGTGTTCGGGAATGTCGATTGGAATCCCGCACTCCTCCGTGCATTGCAAGGATGTGTGAAAATGTGAGCAAAGGTGCAGGTGGAACGAGTTATGGAAGCACTTTATACAAATCATGTGCGCTCGCGCGGTTGGTCGATGTTGCATCAATCTACCCACCAACGCCAACACCAACGCTTGACAGTGAAGGATGACTCGGCACGGATAGGGGTAGACTTTATAGCGAACGAATGTACATGTAAATAGCAAACGATACAAAGGGAAGAGAGCACAAAAAACGGACAATTTCCACTTACCCACGGCGTCCTGTACCGATGCGTTATCGCTGCACCGCAGGAACTTGTTGTAAAAGTTGACCATCACGAGGCCGCGATTTTTCGTCACCAGCTCGAGCACTTCGTCCTGTACGTTGCGGCTCGAGTTGCACAGTGCGTGGGCCGACGAGTGGGAAAAGATGACCGGTGCCTGCGAGGTCGCCAGCACATCCTTCATCGTGCCGACGGACGACTTTGATAGGTCCACTATCATGCCGAGCCGGTTCATTTCGCGCACGATCGTCTGTGGCCGGCAACAGGGGGTACGGTGATCCGCGTTTCGATGCGCGGGGTAGATTGGATTGTGGAAAACAGGTCGTTAAGATGATGTGAGAGAAGAAAAAAGAAAAAAACAAGTCATGAAACGAGATGGAGTGAAAAAGTTATCAGACATAAATTGGAATACAAATGGGAATTTATCCCGAAATGGACAGCCACGAACCGAGGACAGGCTGCTCTTTGAATACGCTCTGGACCACCGCTGGACCTCACTACCAGTTAGCCCAGTTTTGAAGTACGAAAAAAGGCTGATATCCGGTTTAGACGAAAAAAACCCTTTACCCTGAACCATAAGCAAACATTCGCGACGACGAGTGGTGACGAACTGCGTGTTCGTCCTCTGTCTTTGATATGACGTTATCCGACAGGACTTCTAGCAACTAGGACCGTTCTCCAAGTCCTGACACTGGTTTGCACATCCAAATTCGTTATCCAATACATGTACAACACAATAGGATATAGGATATAGGATTGAACCAACAAAAAAACTCAACCGAGCGAGAAGGATGTTATAACTCATTTGTATTTGCAGCACACGAGTGGCAAAAAAGACTGTAATCCGAACTGAGATGATATATACGGACGTTCAACGAAATAACAGGCACAGCATTGTGACAAAATCTTAATTGGATAAATTTGGATTCGCATCGCACTGGGCCAAACTTTCCTCGCGCTGGGGAATGAATTGAATGGACAGCGCCAGAATGCGCGGATATGCAATCGAATGCGAATGGCATCGTGAATGTAGTACGTTAGATTAGAATATGCGTTTCCCTACTCATTACGGAACTACGGGCGAGCGTTCGTTGTAGCGTGAAAATGTTATTAATTAAACTTCTTTATTGTATTGTCACTGCATTCCGGAATAATCCAGACGGATGTAAATTCGAAAACAATTGGAAAGTTAGATTGAATCAACCATTTTAGGAATTAATTTGACGCACAAATTTAAACAAAATCGGCATTGGGAATCATTCTGAAAATTTTAAACAAAATCTGTTAAACTGTGTTGAATGCGTTTTCCTACAAGTTTTAAGCTTTGTTTCTCTCTATTGGTCAAAATTTCAACAACTGTCGGAATTGGCATAGATTTTCCAATGCAGCTCACACGACACAAGAATAAACTCAGCAAAACTTTGAATCAAATAACCTGCCTGCAGCTGGCGATACAGTATGGCATCATGGTACAACCTCGATAAAACTACCATAGCGCAGCGATTGGCCTACATGGGCTCTGAAAGGTGGACAAAAAAGCTGTAGAAACAATACGGTTCCTCCATTGTAATGCGAACATCTGTCCACCGGGTTTTTATTGTGCTGATGAGACTGGGCTGCTGCTGGTCGTCTGTTCTCTGATGTGGCAGATACCGATATAGCTATTGCAAAACCCCGTTTAGGCTTGGTTGTTTAAGGCGTACCGGGGGCCAATTCTGTCGCTCGAACCGGATGTGAGACCGGATTGCTTCCTAGGATAGTTCTTTCGGAGTCACTATCTGTTGTGTTTTTGTAGATTATAGACGGAACGTAGCGGGGTTTGAACAGAAAATTGAAAGCGTTAAAAATTTGATTGTGTGCATCCGGTGGCGCACACTCGTAACGATCTTCCCGTATGCCGGTACGATGAAGATGTGTTTTTGGATATCAACACTTGTGCCTGCTCTATATAACAATTAAGTATAACAAGCAAATTGTATCAAGTTTGAAACACGCATTATGACAATCATTCCTCGTTACACGGAGCAGCTTTTGGGACGTGTTTGAAGCGGTCCCACAGCATTCGCACAACCGGATCTCGGAAGGCGAGTCACAGTGGTGAAGCGTTGTGATGAATACATTTTCCTTCATTTCGCTGCACAATTCCCGCGAGTGTTTGTGCGCGAATTGGTTGGAAAATGGGGCTGATTGCGTTTATGTTTCGTTATGATTAACGGATCGCTTTGTACACTTCCGCCCCCACTTCCGAAGCGAGTGTTTAACAGTATAAAGATGCCATTCTATCAACTGCGGTGGCGTGCGGTTTTTGTGAGTGTCGTTTGCAGCCGAGCAGTGGGATGGTGGTCGGATGAAGTGCAATTGCATCAAGAAAGTTCGCCTGTGAACCGTTTTGCTAATGGCGCTACTGTGCTTATGTGCTGCGAAAGTGCATGGTATCGTGAATTGGCGGTAAAGGGGTTTATTCATTATACTCTCGTTGTCATCCTTCGCGTTGCATACACTGTGAACTAGTTCGTGTAGCACCACCGTGTGTTGAGGTAATATAAATTATTTGAAAGTATGCTACTTTCTTCTGTATTTTAGTTAAAAGCATTCGCTACGAATCACACGAAATGAAACGATCGCGCTGCTTAGCTGAAGATGCAGATTCCAAATGCCTTTCGGTGAGTTATTTTAATTTAATCGATTCGTTCGCTGCCAATTTGAAGAGACAGCAGCGAAAGGGCAAATTAATTGGACTCCTTAGCTGTCCCGGCAAATCAATCCAGCACTGTCGTCCGTTGCTCGGACGACTCCGTTTCTTTGCGACTGTTCCCCGGAACAGCTGAAGATAATTAATTGGCAACTCACTGGTTGATTCGCAACGGAACATTCGCACAAAAGGTGGTAATTCGATCTTGTTTATTCAGCGATGCTTATTATTGCTGCTTACAATAATATTGTTGTACGCGTCGTTCCGCTTTATGGTAAAGATTACTAGCAAGGCGCGATGGTTTATGATTGTTTTTGATGCTGAACTCTTGAGCAATTCTATAGCGAAGCCAGCTGGAGAATAAATGAAGCTCGAGGTCTTATCGTGTACAAAGGTAGAAGTTCTTTCGCAATAGGCGATTGATTGTTGCAAGCAAAAGCTCACGACTGCAATCGTGAAACTAGTTCATATTCTATCTATCCGTTCAATCTGTCACAGATATCATTAGTATTGCGCAAAGAATAAGCACTCGTAGGATAGCAGATACTGAAAATATCTCCGGACGACCATTAGAGGAGTTGGGGATCTAATATGAAAAGCAGTAAAATTGTGGATTTTAGAGGACTCTTGCAACATCCCGAACGGACAGTTGAATTCAAGATTTTTAATGAAACTAAAAAATATTCTTGAATGAAGCTCAGACCATTTTGGCAAAATATTGATTCAAACGTTTTCAAACACAACACAAATGTCACACATTATCTTTCAGTAAGAACGGAGTGGAAAAGATGTAACCATGCAAACGCCTGGTGGCTACAAAAAGAGAGGACACACTGTACCTCTTCCGCACCATTGTGAAGTGTATAAGTGAATTTCGGTCCGATTTCAGTTGGGCAAAGCCGCCATGCAACCACAATGACTCTGGCTGCATGATATTGCGTTCGATAGCCTGGACAAACTCATTTTCACCATTCGAAATGCGGGTGTTTAACCCATTCCTGGTAGTCAAACCGCCGCATTGCTGGAGCAGAAGGACCGTGGTCCATTCCCAACTAACCGTGAGTAATCTCTTAATTATCTTTTATGGTCCCCATGGAGCGCTTCAACTGTAATTATGGGCATGAGTATGAATGTGCACTAGATTAGAAAGAAGGTTGCATAGGCATCCATTCATCGGTGGTACAAAAGAGTGAAGCGAAATTCTGTTTTTAAGGACACCGTTGAAGGGACGTGTGCGTGCGTTCGACAGGGGACAAATTTTGGACACCGCTGTAATAACGCAAAAATAGACAATTACCTTGCCGTAAGCCGTAAGTCCACCGTGTCGGATGTCATACTTCGGTGCATCCGCATTGCTCGAATCGGCCCACGGTGTGTGGCAGGTGGAGGTAAGGGTCATGTACCGCACTCCGAGGGCATAGTAGATGCGCAGGACACCGAGCGAACCGCCGAGCGAGTGGCCACCCTCGACACCGATTAATGAACACATTTGACGGTTTTTGTGCGCTTGCACGATATCTATTGAATGAAGAGAGAGAGAGAGAGAGAGAGAGAGAGAGAGTGAGTGAGCGAAGAATGGTTTAGACATGAAAAGCACCTTTCTAATTAATGTCAACTTCAATATGGTGCCGATGTATTTGGGCACACGGTAAGTCTTGGAGGTAATGGTAGGCACTTGTGCCTAATAGGTTTATTTAGGTAAATCAGTTTCGTAACATTATAAATGACATTGGAGAATCGTTTCCGTTCCACTTACCGAGCACCGATGCGCAGGAAGTCAGATGTGGAGAGTATCGTTCTGTCAGTCTTTTAATTACATCTATCTGTTCCAAAGTGATTTGCACTGCATCCTTGTGCTGCGCCTCACAGGGTACGTATGCGGCCCAAAACTGCAGAAGAAAAATAGGAGGGACATTGTTTCATGATGAATCACCCTCGTACACTAAGTGGATTACACGAAGTATTGATGTTCGCGTCGATTAAACTGTAATAGTAGAACTTCAATTCGATATTCTGTCTAACCAATTAGTTGACAACTCTTTATTCTTTATCCAGAAATTCTTAACTCTGCGTAAGGCAATAGTAGCGAGCACATTATCGCTAATGGAAAGTATTTCCTGGGTTACGCAAAATCGGGACCATTTCCACGAAACTCGTTAATTTACTCTACCGGCGTGTCCGTTCCAGGGTGCCTTTTGCTGAAAAATCCCAAATCTGCAACCGTTTGCACGTAAATTCGTGACTTCACCTGCCTATCGCACATTAAAGAAGTGCCGAAAGGTGAGAACAAAGAGCCGGACGCTATAGCTCCGTGCCTCCATTAATAGCGGATCCCCATTAAGACAGACTATCCGGCTATCTGCTGTCTCATTTCCAGCGAAGGTTAACGTTATCCAATTAATTGAATGCGATCCGGGTGTGCACAGTCTTGGTCACGTTCCGTGCCGGTGCTGCTGCTGCGGTGCGTTTGCCATGCGGAGTTAAAATTAATATTTCCAGCACTCAACAGCAGTTCGCTTCAACAGCAGGAGGAACCTTAAGCTGTTCTGCTGTGTCTCCACAGCCAGGGAAAAGAGAGACAGAGAGAAAAAAAGAAGGAGATAGAGGGAGAGAGCGAGAGTATAGCGAAAAGTCATGCGCTTGTTGACGGGTTTTCCATTTTTAAAGGTTACGCCACAATCACCAAAGCGTAGATAAAACGGGGATGTGGGCAGGCTCGATAAAATGGCTTGCTTCCCATCAAACCATGCGCCGTGCCGGTGTACTTCCGGTTCATCGGACGATCGGACGAGCGGTCTTGTTGTTGTTGGATGTTGAAGGTTTATTCGGAGCGGGGGCAGAAGGTAATTTGAACTGGCCCCACACCGCGCTTCCGTGAAACATGGCCGATGAAGCGTTGAGGGCACTCTGAGGATTGTCCCTTTTTTTTCGCTCCTGTTTATTTTTCTCCATTCGAAACCCACCCATTTTGGGCGTTGGTGATGTAATGGCGATCGATAAGCCTCTTAGCGGGGGTGATCGAGATTAATTTACATTATTTTTCAATCAAACGCATTGTACTAAGCACGATCTATTCAACGTGCCTGAACTTGTCCTGGAAAAAAACGGAAGTTGTAAGATTGCTTTTTACACTTCTTTGGATGCATATTGACAAAAGAACACGGTGTGTATGTGCGCTAATGGGTTTCACTTTTTCTTCATCAAGCCGAGCTTCGGAAGGATAATTTATTTTTCCCCAAAACCGAAACAAAAGCTTTACGATTGGCTGAGTGAAATTTGGAAGCTAGATACTGTTAATGTTGGCGAGAAAAAGGTTTTACAGGGCGCGAACTTTTCCATCGCCGCAGAAGAGGTTGCCGCTTAAAACATGATATTCGGGGGTTATCATGGATAAGGTAATGAAGGAACGAAGATTTAATTTAAACAAATAGCGTCTAATCTGTTACATCGTTGGACAAATTGAGACACGTTACAGAGTGAGTTGCTCATGCCGAACTTTCATCAGCAGCATTGAAATTGTTGATAATTTCAGCCATAAAGATCTACTATTCAGTACAATTACAGATTAATCATTTTATGGCGTCTTTAAATAAAACATAAGCCAAAATGTGATGTTATGTGGTGCAGAAACAAAACGCCTATTTTGATCGCATCGTATCGCAGTGTCTAGACTTCTAATCGAGCGTTAACTAGAGCAGCGGCCGAGGAAAGGCTTTTATGTGATGATTTCAATTATAAATAATAGCTTCAGCATCTTTTATGGGTCAGCAGCAGCTAACTACGGTCGAACTATGATTTAAAATCTTTGTGCGTAAAACTGTGGTCCTTTTCCAACATTTTTCTAAGGGCTTTACGTTCCCAGATACGACTGTGGTGGTTCGGTGCAATCGATATAAAATGTAATGGCGCTTAAAATATATTAATAACCCCGAAAGGTACTGTGATGAGCGATTCTAACTCATTGTGGGGACCGTCATGAAAATCGTCGAGAAAAGTCGTTACAAGTGCTTCGATGCTTCGGCAAGATTTATACGAACCAGGGCGTCATCGGTTCGCCCGTAAAGGTGATGAAATCGCAGGAATAAACGTGATTTGATGAGTTTATGGATGATTTGGATTTCAGATCAAATTTAACCGAGACACCGCACGGAGCGTGGGGAAGAAAATTAAGTTGGGGAAGCTCGGAACGGTGATGAACCGTTTAGAGGGACGATGGGTCGACTTTTGTTCGTTGATTATGGTTCTTCCAAAAATGCTCAATAGAATAGAAAATGAAACGCGAGGAAACGGCCGATATTGGTCAGAAAGATACTAAACGGGAACGGTATTGCGCGTGCTGATGTTTGGTGGGAAAGGAATTTGTTCGCCGGTGTATAAAAAAAGTTTATTAGAGACAATACAAAAATCGATTGTTGCGATCAGTCGATCATAGCGCCGTGTTTTGTGTATTGCGTTTAACGACGAGAACGTAAATGGTTGCTTTTATGAGCTATAAGTTGCTAAATAACCCACATGATTGCATGCTGCTGTTGCGCTATAACAAATTTTTATTACGAAAGGTGAAGTCGTAAGCTTCCGGAATGGTTTTAATGAAATGGGAACGAATTTGAACATTTTCATTTCGATCATGAAAGCACCAACGTCTGCGAGGTGTGTAAATTGTCTAAAATAAATGGCTTTTGTTACAACGGAATAATTCAAACATGTTCTGCAATTTACGTTTCTACAACGTTTTTACATGTTTCTGCAACGAATACAAATTTCACGGCACAAGGTAAATAAAATTAAATGGTGGAGCTTCTACGCTAACAAGCACCAACAAACGACGGCCAACCCTTAAGTGCTCAGGCAGGACAAATGCACGAGCAACCCAACTAAAAGGAAGTTTGGATTGGTATTGTTACGCGTACCCTCAGCATACATACGCTCCCTTCGAACCCCAACTGGTAAATAACGTTGGTAAATGGAAGAGAAAATTCAATTCTCCACAGCGGCAAAAGAGTTCCGAGTTAACGTGTGCTCTGCCACGCTCTACACCAGCTATTTGTTTTTCTATCGAGTTTTAACCGAAGAAGGAACTGCGGCAAAGTTCCGCGCAACAATGTAGGACTGTGGTTTGTCCAGGGGGAAGGCAAAAAGGTACAAGTGTAGGAAATGAGCGAAACGACGAAAGGAACGAAAAAACTCCCCGAGATGGATCGCGTTTTGAGTACCTTTTCCACTTGAACCGGTTGAAGGGTCATCGAAAAAGTTGCGGTTTCGGGCTGATCGAATGAAAAGTTTTTTTTAGGGAAAAGGGAGTTGAGGAGAGTGTGGAAGAATTGAAGGGAAGGGGAAGAGTTGATTAAAATGGGAAATGAGCGGGACGAAAATCAATCACACAACACACACAAAAAAAAAGAGCAAGAACTCCTTGTAGTACGTATGACTTAGAAGCTGTATTTAGCCTCAAAAATTGAGAAAGAAGGAATCGGAACGATCGGTAAATATTGTACCTTACCTGTGCAGAAATGCGACCACGTTTGAGCCGCTGCAAATCCGTATGACTCCAGGCACTCTTCGACCAGGGCAGTATCGTCTTGAGATCATCGTCAAACCTGTTGGGAATCGAGGCAAAACCACACACACACATACTGGCATTAGCTCGACGAAAGTCTTGTTTGGGCACGGGACTCAAGACGGACTAAATTGAAAAAGTTACTAATTGGACACAGAGTGTGGCGGTAAGGAATGTCACACTCACACACACACACACACACATTCACTCATGTATTTCCGGGAAGGGCAGACTTTACTTACCGAAAATCGTTCAGCTGATTGTGCAGGAATTTCCGTATGTTCCACGGCAGATCGTTGTGACCATCGATTAAAGGCACTGTGTCGAGCAGCTGCGTAGCCACCTGCAGCCGTTCCTCGAGCGGCGCACCGGACGAAACCTTGAGGGCGAGCGGGACGGCCACTCCGGCTGCTCCGGCAATCAACAGTATGGAGGTCACCGCAAGCCACTGTCTCGAAGGAAGATCCCATTCTACGGAGGAAGCAAGTTGTGTTGTTTGATTAGTTTTTCTATCGTTCAATAACTATCGCCTGTATGGCGTAGGGGCTTTGAAGAGCAAGACAGTGGGAAGTTTATTTTTATGAAGATAGATGAGAAAGAGTGGGATTTCCTAGCAAAGGAAATTCTTCACTGGGTGTGATTGATGAGAGAAGAAAGATTATGACGAAGTGAAGAATAATGCATCGAACATGAGCTGGAGTGTTGTTGAATTTAATTTCTTAAACATTTTTTTGACGGGAAAAAAAACATCCTCACAAGCGAATAGATGTCCAGACCGGGAGATTATGTAGCAGGTGGCAATATAACTGTATAAGACACGATCTGAGCTGCTGTTTGTAGATCCCTTCCATTGCACTGTTTTCAGTAAGCATAAACGCAGGTCTCAACGACGCTCCGTGTTTGCTTGCGCTAAAATACATTGTCACTTAACGAAATGCAATGAATCCACTTTAGTCTTGTTAGGGAAAAATTCTTAGCCATCAGCGTAAGAAAAACTCGAGATCCAGCAGCGAGATCGGGCACTCTGTTAAAATGCAACGGTTTTGTTTGCTCGAAGAATTATCGCTTAACTCTCCCGGGTCGTGATGGAGGCCCATTACGCGCTCTAGGAGACCCACCGAAGAAAAATAAAATGTGCAACTCTTCCGGTTCCATGCTGTGGCGGTGGCCATGTCGTGCTGTCATCGCCAGTGCCGTGTCCGTGCGACAGAGCGACTCGTTCGCTTTCCCATCGACTAACAGCGCTGATTAGCATTTATTTGTTGCACAAAGTGTTTTAACTTCAAGGCTACGGATGAGCTGGACCAATGGCAAACTTTCGAGAGGAAGAGAGTTTCAGTTTTGTCAAGAGGAATATACCTCTTGGTGAGTGTGTCGAGGGTTGGGCACTAAATTGCAACGATGTTAATTTGCGTCCCTTTGACGTCCAGGATTGCTTCAACATTCGCTCCCTCTTGGTTCCACCTAATCTTACACACTTTTTGCCAACTTCGGAGCGAGTATTTAACATGCTTTAGGGTTGTTTTTGTAGGATTGTTAGGTTGGTGATGGGCAGGATGAGTAGTGAACGAGGAAAAGGTTAGATGGATTTCTCGGGGAAACATTTTCAGCAATTCCAGGGTTATTTTGCAACAGATTTACCAAATCCTGGCTTCCTGCTGCTAGACCCTGAAGTACATTCATTAGCTGTAAACTATGGAGCACGAGTATGCTTGGTCCACTCTTTGACGGAGATAAATGTTAAACATAACTCCTTCTCCATCACTCGCAGCGTTAGAAATCGTGTCCAGCGAACATTGAACAACACCCTAGCGTACCGTCAAAGTAAGAGGATGAGGTTACGGCTGCGTTTGCCTGTTCTCTGCATGATGAATAATTTATTAGAAATTTAAATTTGCTCCTTCTGGCAAACAGCAGCCTCATCATCATCACCCTGCTGAGAACAACTTCCTCCGTTCGGTGTCTATTGTGGTTTGTTTGGCGCCTTGCATTGCAAAGCCATTATAGCAAACTCTCCGGTGACCCACCAAAACATTATGGTGTGAATCACGACCAAAAGCTCCTTCAACAGTCGCAGCACAACTATTTAAATGCAAACGCAAAGTTGTGTTGATTTCGTATCGTTCGTTAGTGGTGTGGCTGGCTTACCGGATATTAATGATGGGCTAACCTCAAATCATTTCGGTTGGAATTCCGGAACCGCACACCGACATGTGTACATGCCGTGGTTAGAAATGGTTTAATAAAGGAATTGCTACCTGTTCTGACTTGGCGACCTACTGTTCTTGGAAGGATTCTTAGCAGCCGTATGGTATTAAATCTCGAAACTTATCATTTCTTCACATTGTACAATTCTGAGCCTGAGATTACTTTGCCAGTTCAGAGCAGAGCCTTCTTCACGCAAAATACTTACTTGATGATCCGGAACCGGTACTACTCGAACCACGACTCGGACATTGGCGATGTTTCCACGGGTGTGGTTGCTGCTTATTGGGTGTCCCGTTAAGGCTACAGCTGGAAGGAAACCCATCACCACCACCCATCACACCTCCCATCACTCCACCAGGAATGATGGTAGTGCCGGGAGCAGGTTCCAGGCCCGAACCGAAGTACTGCGAGGGATTGAAGTTGAAGTTGCTGATCGAGTTGGAGAAGGGATGGTTATGCGATGCGATGAGGTTGGTTTTTGCTGACCCGGAGTACTGATTGATGTTGCAGGAGCTGGCATGGTGACCGACTACTTCACCGCCCAACCCAGAGAAGTGCCCCGACAGTTGCAAATCTCCGTTCGCTCCGATCGTGTTGTACTTGGCGGGAAGATTAAGTGCATCGTAGTTCGGAATGAAACCGGCAGTGACCGAGTCCGGATGATGGTGGTGGTGATGTTGATGGTAGAGATAAAGCTGCCCCGCATCCATCGCTTCTTTTAGCGGCATATCCGATCCGGTCTCTCCGAACCGATCTTCTCCATTCCGGCAGTAGTAGTGGTGATGGAGATAATTATCATCGAAGTAGTAAGGCGGATATGGCTTTGTTGTGCCGGGCGGATCATTCCCAGTCGGAAGCGGTGCGGCCGTGTTGCCATTCATCAGGTCCACCATCATGACCGGAAGCGGGTCGTTCAGTTTCGACTTGCCGTCGGCGGTCATGCCCAATGAGCCGGAAGTCGTTTTACCGTTTGCCGACGATTTGGCGGATTTGAGTGTTGACTTTAGCGTTCCACTCAGCGATCCGTTTGTGTTGGTGGCAAAGTTGAACAGATCCGGCTGATTCATGGTTCCGATCAGGCCGTCGACTTCACGTCCGTAGCTTCCGACGTTTGCGGGATTGGGGATTGAGGGCTGGGACGATGGCTCGTACATCGTCGGCTGGTCCGCGTGTGTCGGTTCCGGTCCGGATGCAACAGGTTGCACCACACAGCCGTATCCGTAGGAGGGGCGCCTGTTGAGTGGAGGCGGCGGAGGAGGTATCATGTCTTCGCTGAACGAATCGTCCTGCAAGCGAAGAGAGGAAGAATGATGATGATATGATGTTGCTGAACAAACACCACAAATTCTTTGCATAACTGATATTGCATTGTGAACGGCTAACAAGAATGTGCAACAAGAGTGAGTCTGTGAGTGATTCGAATAGAAGTTATGTGAGCGAATCGTTCTCGAGAATCGTGAATCACATTTTGCATAGTTTGAAGTTCAAAAATATAATCATAATAATTGTTTTAACGAGGAATTTTATCGAGAACGCCATGATAATAATGAAGGAATGAGCATTTTCCTGAGATCCTCCCAGAAATAAAGAGGGAAATGCATTAAGGATGCATCCAAATAGACAACGCAACTTTGGTTCAACACGAAAAATGCATAGAACAATTCCATAATCACATAATAAATGGCTTCGGACGTGAAGGCAACTCATTTTTCTCACTGATGCCTCCTGCCACAGTCAGCCTCCCCAGCGTGTAGTTGCAGCTGTAGAGCATCGCGAACGTTGGGGATGACAAACTCCGGTAGCACTGGCACATTTAACGCATCCTCCTCCGAGTACGAGACCGACCGGAGATGCATCTAATGGTAATGCCCCGGTCGCGGAAAACCGCAAAACAGACCGGAAAAGCACAACAACGCCATGATCCGTACTGTTACGAGCTTTTTCCATCCACGCCATTTTTCGCTGGTGGCAGCAGAGAAATGATCTGACTTCGCCAGATGGAGCGGATATTTATGACGTTGGGCCATAATGGAAATGAGGAGAATAAATGCCTTCCCGTGTCGTGGAATGAAATGGCGAACACAGCGAGGCCACAGATACAGTAGGCCGTGTCGTGTTGTCCTGTCTATCCATCTGCACAAGAGGTGTACTCCAATTCTTGTACGCGTTTTGTTTTTTCCCACGATTCTGTTCCCGTTTTTCCTGTTCGGTCTCAATGCAGAAGCATGCGCTTGTCTTGTTCGTCATTTTTCACGCCACCGGAGCTGTTGTTTTTTTGTGTCCCTCGTTGTAATTTCCTCACTTTTTGAGACTCTTCCGTTGTTTTGAGGCTATCAGCTAACAAACGCTCAAATTCGCAAGAGACCGTGCGTGAAGCTTTTTGGCTCTTTTCCATTACGAAGCGGCTATTGTTGGTTTGGTCTTGTTTCAAGATTAAATATGTGTCTGATTGCTGATGAAGAAAAATGGCAATGGTAGCTGGTCAAAAGGATAATGCCGAAGAAGCAACAGAAAAAGCCCAATCTTGACGATGCTAACGAGGACGAGCCTAAAAAACTTAAAGTATGGTTCTAGAAAAGAAGGAAAAGCACAGTGAAAGATCATCAATTGAGTAGGTCTAGCATGTTGCTTCATCATGTCTGTAGTTGGAATTAATTTTGCTCTTCTTGCTTTAGGTTTTCGTTTTCGCGGTTATTAATACGCTTAGAAAGGCTCAGAAGCAGTAAGATGGTGAAGTTCATTTACATCGTTTTTATAATGTAGTGCTCACTACATTATAAAAATGAAGCGATTAATTATTTTCATGATGTGGTGTAATAATCTCAAAGCTTCTGAATTCCTGTTTAAATTTACCAGCTTTTGAAGGAAATTATTTGAAACTAAATTACTTGAATGGGTTTTCTTTACATTTAAACTTGATTGCACGAAATTATTACGAAAAGCTTTAAAAAATAATAGATCTAGTCTTTTTTTCTCCACATTGGTAGAAGTTTGATGACGTGTGTTTTATAGTTGTATTTCGATAAGCCTTGTAGGTGTTTTCAATCTCACAGATCCCTAAGTTCACGTTTGAAGTACTACAGGATGGTACTAAACCTCCATTTTGGTACAGCTGTTCAACATAATGCCAACCCGCATCGATAAATTTTAAGAACTCTACAGTTCTATTTCCTTCGCCTTCCTGGACTCTCTTTTCTTCAGAATCATTCTTCCCGCTTCCTTCAAGGTCGCTGGTCTGGTCGAAAGTGTGCACGAGTAGCAAATTGTGATTGCAGAGCCGTAACAATTTTGTTTGTTTGTGTTATTTCTCCTTCCTTTGGTTGATTGTGCTTAAGCAGGACTGTTTTATGTTCACTTGGGCGCTGAGCTGTTTCGTGACATGGCAGGAATGCATTTTATGACATTCAATAAAAAGCTAAAGAAGCAAATATTTTACTGGTTGCTGTGAGTGAGCATCGGAATACGGCGAATCGGTGAAACACAATTTTGTGAGGAATAAATTGCATGGACGAACACCATATAACATTACTCTCACAATGCCAGATGGGGACGTATAATACTCAGAATTGGGTGTTGATCATGAGAAACAGTTGGCACAGTTGAGATCCAGGAATCAAACTGCATCACGGGTCCCAGGTATCCTTTTGTTTATGATCCAGAACAAGGATCCTTCCGGTCACAGTCTTGGTTTCTTGTCAGTGCATGTAGTTGCACTAGATGATAGAGATTGAGGAGTGATAGAGATTCTCTTCTCGGAAATTAATGCAAGTAAATGTACCACGTTTTAAATGAGCAAACCAGCTAACGAAGTCATAATGAGCTTAGGTTGTAAATTGATTTTCAGTGGAATTTCCCTTTACACCTTTCAATGATAGAGGAAAACGAATGAGTGAAGGTGTTTTCAGTTGCTTTTATGATATTGGACTTTGGAATTGATTCAAGGCCTCCTGATAGTATTGAAATTAAATACTCTTTCTTATTTTAATTGTATGAATCAGAAAGAAATGTGTATAGGCAGGCAAACCATAATTTCAAGTTTTCAATAAATTTGTCACTAGAACACATGTACAGGACTAAAAGAAGAGGTATGCTTTTATCTTTTAGGTTGAAAATAAAGCATTGAAAGACATTAAAAATTCCATTAACGGTGAAAAGCGGCTGTGCTGGCTGTGAGATATTATTCAAAAGGGATATAAATGGAATGCAACACGACGCACAGAACACGAGCAGCCATTTTATTCTATTTCGCTGTGGAGGTTTGTGGGAATATGTCCATATCACCGTCTCTTATCTTATCGTGAATTGTGAAGGATTAAAGTGGAATAGCTTTAATCCGATACCGAGGCATCAGCATCTCATATTACTGGAGCTGGCCACTGTATAGAACCCACAGCAGAAAGCATTCAAAAAACATTGGCTGTTCAGGTATGTTGGAAGCAGAATGAAACTTAATGTAATGGATTAAAAGTTCGAAGGAAATAATATCTTGAAATGATGGATGTCCATCCTATTCCAACCTGGAAGCTGTACGCTTATAGACGATAAACAATTTGTTATTGCTCGACAAAGACAGGGGAAGCAGATAAAACCTACTTCGTCCCAAAATGAATATCTCTTCTTGATCAATAAATCTGGACTGTCCCAAAATGCCACCGAGCCCTTGGAATACCCATACACTTCCCGTGGATGGGCCGGCCAGCAGTATGGAAACAATTTCGCCGATACTATCGGAATGCAACAACTGCGGCCAGCTGGGGCGTGAAAATGGAGTGCCAATTTGCAAACGGAATTCTCCATCTTCATCCTCGAAAACTTTGAGAGTCCTCACACCTTTTGGCAAAGCTCCTCTGTACGTTTTCTCGATTGAATCCTTCGTAGTGCTCGGAATCCCGCTCACTGAATCTAACCCACGTCGCTTAGCGCTGGGAAGTGGGCAAAACAAGAATTTGCAATTTCCTTCCCCACGTTCACATTTCATTGGACAGAAAGGACATTCCATAAATAATACTCCGAAACCATGGCCGCAAAATGGTATGGTCAATAAATTTTGTGTATGCCGGGGCAGAAAGAGACGAACCGTTGGCTAAGCTACCAATAATTTATGACCGGAAGTAGCCATCGATGACATTCAGGCATGGGAAGGTGGACGTGGGAAACCGTTTGGTTTTGATCGCGGGTCTAAAAAAGGGAAAGTGCTGCGGGTTTTCGGATCTGTTTTGCTTTTCGAAGCGATAAAGTTTTGTGTTCCATTTTATTTTTGCTTTGCAGGAGATAAATAACTCGTCCTAGGTCTTGTCCCTCTCGTAGTCAAGTAACATGCGAGCTTAGATCGGAACTAGTCGGTCGATCCTTCGGCGTTAAAGCCTGTGCAGAGGGCAAGTGTTTATGTTTTTACTTTTCTCAATTGGGCTTGACAGCTGTCACCTTTGCCGAAAGCAGAAAAATGGATCCTTTGCACAAACGATAAGGGGGAAATCTCCATCAAGTTCCAAAACCTGGGCGATATGTTCTGAATTCTGATACAGATTTTGTTTTTCAGATATTAACTGGGGTTTTGGCATACACTCCCGAAAATAATGAGGTAAAATGAATGTTAAATATTAAATAACTATTTTTCATAAGTTCTTGAATTTCCCTAACCGTTGCTTCTTTATGCCGGTAATCCCGGCACAGTTCCACACACACATCAAACGTAGCGAAACGTGGCATGTAGCTGACGTGCAAGCTTACCTCGGCATAATTATCATTCCTCGGATACGATCCATGCTGGCAGTCAAACGAGAGTACGTTGGCCGCTACCTTGCACGCGTTTCCGGTGACTTTTCCGGCTGCAGTTGGGGCTAGCTGAGGTAAAGGTGGCGTTGGAGCTGGAGTTGAAACGGATGACGTCGGCACGGATGCACCGGTTATGCTGGAGTGTCGTTGCATCGTCGCTGCGGTCGCTAGGCTCAAGTCACCGGTTGATGTGGCCAGGTGCTATGAGAAGAGCAGGCAAGAGAAGCGAATAGATGCATTAATGCACAATTTTCACGGTGTAAGAAAACTTTGAACTGTGGGTTTCGGAAGTGTCTGTGCCTGTGAGTCAGTTTTGTTGTGGTGAGCTGTGGTCGTGGTGTTGATGAGCTGTGGAGAAATTAAACAACAGTTTAAAAGTGCCGTAAGGGTTGTCATAGGAAGTCCTACACTGCCAAGAGTACTCCGAAAGTGATACGCATTGCACCCGAATCAACGCTGGCAAACGAATGCATAGTCGTTTATTTTACTCACGAAATGGCTACGAAGAAGGGGCTGCTGCTACGGGAACTCGAAACAACCCACAAAATGGTGGAAAATGCAGCCTTTAACATTTTCACAGCTAAACGGCCGAGTGAGGCAAACGCCGACAGAGTTTTCATTAGCAAATTAGTTTTCTCAAGCCTTTTGTCGTCATCGTTGCCCCAGAAGTCGTTGACGAGCAGCCGGCCCACTCTTGTCCTAGCGCCATTTTGTTGTTTTGACGCTGGTGGGGAGAAAGCTAATTGTTTCTGTCATTGTTGAAATTTGATGCCATCCGTTTATGGTGCTACCGCTCTCGAAACAGTTGAAATTAGGCCGTTTAGCTTCGGGTCTGTTGAATTCAAAGCAATTCTCTAGTCACTCGAACCCTCGTTGGGATGGGTTGCGTGGCTCTCTTCGTGTTCTTGGAACCGTGTGTGTCGGAAGATTTTCGATTTGCGTATATTGGGATCTAACGGGAGAGGGAATTTGTTGTTACAGTACACCAAAAAGCCTGGAGGACCATCCATGTATGCTTTCATCTCGTCGAACGTTTTACTGTCGTTCGTTCGTTCGGGACAGGTGCATAAGCGAAATGTAAGCAAGCGTTACGACCGTTACAAAGTCTTCCGAGATAGCTGTAGGCAGTGTGGTTGGAAAGTCTTTTCGCGTTCTTCGCTCGTACGCACATCGTTAAGGCGGTGTGAGGCGTCAAAAACATGATAAAGACGCCAATAACATCCCACGGCTCTATATCGAGACGATCAATTCAACCACAGCAAGCACAAACGCAATAAGGATGGGTATAAAATCACAGTCGAAACGAAACGAAACGAATAAACACTTACCAACTTGCCCATGGAGCCGAACTTCTTCTGACGGTCCTTTTCCAGCCGCAGCAAAATCTGTGCGTTCTGCTCACACGTGTAGGTGTGCTGGCGAGGATTTTTCCTGTCCAGGCTGTACTGATATAATGGCCTTAATGGATTCGGTATTATCTGTAAATATTTGATTCGGTGAAAATCGAAACAGAACGACATGAGCATAGGCATGCGAGAAGAGAAGAATAATGGGCTGTGAGGAAGAAGCGGCTAATAAGAATAAGGAGAACGTTGGAAACGAAGCAGATGAAGCGTATGAAATCGGAGCTGAGACTAAAATTGGGTTGAAAATAGTCCTATCAAACGGATAAAATGGTGAGAGTAATGTGCAGTAACTTGGCATAATGTAATGGGTTTGAAGGCATGAACTACGGGCCTCATCATCAATTCCTCGAATCTAGAGTAATGTTGAATCCTGTGTCGAACGTTTCAGTGGACAGAAAGGCAACCAAACTTTGGAATGAAGTCGGACAAACACACCGAAGTGAGAGCTAATTGGGAGGCCCAGGACGCCAGCAACAGTAATAGCAATGATAGATTAGGAGACCGTATTGGTGACACTTTCACACGTCCACACTTCCTGTTCGATTAGAGTGTTAGATGGAAAGAATAGACGTGATTGTCAGAGTAAAGCAGCATCAACTGTTTCGTCCATTGACCAAAATTCCATCTCAAGAGGAAAACCTGCTAGCAGAGTTGTGTTTGATATGTGAACGGTTCCATTAGGCATGGTTATTGGTCAATTTGTGTAATTGTGAGCTTGATTTCGGTTATTGAGAGTTGATCCTGAATGCTTTAGTGAACAAGTAACCAAAAGCATTGAAACGTTCGTTCATGAAAGCGTGTCGAAAGAAGGGAGGAGATAGCCTGAAGTGTTGGAAGGCTTTATAGCCATTTGAGGATATCAATTTCATGATGCTTTCGGTGTAGACGTATCTTCAAAGAACAAAATGGATGATGAATCTATGTCTCAATTCAGGATCCCGTATCGATTTGTGATATTTTGATGCTGGCAATACGGATAAATTTGCTTTGATTCTTAAATTTGCAGAATATTTGAGGTTATAGATTCTTATCCAATGAAACTTAAAACATTATACGTGTTCAGAGACGCTTTCAAAGGACTTAAACATCATGGCAACTGCTAACTGGTGAAAGTAATTACATCAAGTTACAGTTTATACTCCAAGAAAAACTTTTCAGAGGAATGCTTAACCTCGAGGGGATAAAACCATCCAACAGACGCTTTCAAATAACTAAACCGCTTTTGGCAGATACCTCTGGCTGTGCTACTTGACCTAAGAAAATCACCATTAAGGTCATCGTCTATTTTCGTTAGGCTCTGAGACCATTTTCCCATCAACACAACACTCTGGAAAGCAAAAGAATCAGTCGAATCGACGTACTTGTAGAAGCAATAACACTGCTCAAACTGCCGAGAACGTTGAAAGATGGATTTTCAATTTGAATCTCACGCCATAAGGCGCGATGTTTAATCTAGCTTATTCCATTTCTGATCTCCCACAAAGCGAGGGCTTTTCAAGACTTCCCAGCCAATAGCGCCGGTAACTTGAAGTCGCATTTTGTTCGCGTGTTTTTCTATTCCATTTCTCAGCTCTTCCCTTGCTTATGCGCAGTGGTTGGCCTTGCCTTCTTCTTCTGACACACCATCCAGCTGCCGTTGGGCAATATTGACGTAATATTTCGTCCTTGGTTTCTTCTCAGTCTCATTTTATGGTGGAGTTTCTTGGCCGGAAGTATGATGATAATGTGATTAAGAAAATTAATTACAAACTCCCATACCACCGACCTGTCGTGAGCCGACGGCAAAAGAAGTCATCAGGTCAGATGCGAAATGTCTGGACTCTCGTTCCCCATCGTTCGATTCTACAACCATTCATCGTGTAAGGGGGCGGTTGAGCTTGGTGGTCACAGTCGGAGTGTCAGAAGACGTTGGTCTATGTCTTATATAAATGATATTGACCCAACGGAAACGATTATCGACTAAAAATAGAGGAATCTGTGGAATTACTTTGTGAGAAAACGAATGAAATCTTCCCACGAGAAAGAAGATTAGAAAACGATCCAGTGACAGAGATTATCGCGTGGTCGGAGCCACATTAAGTTTAATGGCCCACCAAGCAGGATGTGTTTATGAGATCGTGAAAGATTAAACATGAGATTATTTTGAACGTCTTAATGGAGTTTGGTTTGAATATGGAGACTGAAAGGGCTTTAAGTTTTTCGCAGCATGAGTTGTTGCAAAGAAAGTCATAAATCACAGACTCTCATTTGCACCGTGCGTCATCTGAGCTACGCAAGAAATAATCAAAGAGGAAAGCACCGACGACTCTTCTTTGTAAAAACTAAAAACTCTTTGTATCAAAGCGACCGTCAATGATTAACCAACCATAAAGGTCATTTCATTCTCATCTATCTACCGATGTCTCTCTGGCCTACCGAGGTTATCGCAAGGTTTGAAGAATATGGATGAAAACAGAAATGAGGACGAGGGACACTGACGGGAAGCAACGGAAAAGAAGGAAATTCCTGTAATAATGACTCACTTACCTCGGTTTCCGCGTCGCAGCTGCACAGTGACAGGGTGCTTAATCCGCCCGGCCCTCGTTTGAGGCTGTTCCGACTCCCGACCGGATCCTGATGGCTGCTGCTGGTGGCATTATTCAATATCGAACCTCCACCACCACCGAAACCACCGGCGCGCGTCAACGTGGCCTTTGCGGCTACCGTGGCCGAGATGGGATAGATGGACTGAGTCGGCTGGACATTGTGGGGTTGAGCCTGCTGCTGCTGATGGTGTTGATGCTGATGTACGCGATAGTGAGTGTGATGCTTGTGGCGATGGTTTTGCTGATGTTGCTGCGTCTGCTGCGGTTGCTGAGGGTGCTGGTAGTCGGACTGGGACGATGAGCAGGTTGAGTAGGTATCGTTGTCACGGTGCTGCTGTTGCTGTGTAGGATGTTGTCGAGAGTACTCGCGCAGCTTCTGCTGGTGAAGCAGGACCTGCGATTTTATCATGTGATCGGTGTTATTTACATTTAAATTGGATTTGCCGCCGTAGCTGTTGCGGAGCGCGTGGAAGCGTTTAAAATCGTCACTGAGCGAGGCTTCCGTTTTGATGGTGGGTGCTAAATTTGTCCCCGGAGGTCGGCCACCGCCGCTGCCTGTTTCAAGAGTGTGCTGCGTTTGTTCCGCGGGGCCATGGGAAGTCGACTGGGAGGTGCTACTGCTGGAGGTTTTCGACCAGCTCTTGGCAAGACCGGAACCGGCGCCGGATCTCGTACAGGTCGTTCCGGTCTGTTGTTGCTGTTGATGATGGCCGAAGCTACTGCCGACCGGCCTTGCATCCGCTCCGAACTCCACAGGGCCATTAGAGCTTCGGTCCAGAGTGCTTGTGTTGGATTTTTTCAATCGCTGATGATGACTATTGTTGCGTTTCAACGAACCGCCCGTGCTGGAACCGGTGGCAGCGCCATTGCCGGCCGCACGGCCATGTTCGTTTGCGTTCGATCCCGTCGAGTGCAGCACCGATGGGGTTTGCGCTGATTGCGGATCGATCTTTCCGTTGTGTTTGTGCAGATAGCTTTGTTTGGTGCGATTAATATCGGTCATTTTGTGATGACCGCGAGTTGGTACGGTGTGGTTGTTGGAGAAACGCGACTTAATGCGATTTGAATGGCACTGTAGACCAACTTTGCGTTGGTGTAACACTTCAGCGCAATCGTTTTACATTTAGCACCAATCGAAATATTGTATTACTTTCTATCATAACTTTAGTTACTTTTAGCTCGCCAAATACGCACAGAACACACTCAAAACGTTCCTATTTAAGAATCAAAAAAATGTAAAAAATATAATAACTTTCCCAAGCTCACGTCAGCAACCACGAAAGCGACCAAGATATGAACACATCAATGTTATCTCCATGTAGCCAATCTTCATAGCATCCAAAGCTCACAGCATGCCACAGTAAAGATCGAAAGAAACGGAGCAAAAAACCAATGGAAAACCCTTCCGGCTATCCGATGGTTGTGCCGTGGAAATGGAAGGAAAATGTGAAACAAGCTAGCAACGAGCGTACGGATTATCTTCCAGGTGCATCGGATTGCTAAGTGTTACGGTTGCTATGGAAAAGGTTAAAAGCATCCCTTGGCGTTAGTAGAAGGACGGTTCCAGCTCCAAAAGGCCTTTTCGGATAAAGTGGCAGCCGTGAGCAATGTGCATTGGCTTGTGAATAATTTACATTCACAAAAATGTCTCTCATTGGAAAAGAAATGCATGGACATGTGATCCTTCTGGTGGAGAAGCATACATCTCTTCTAGTTGGTTGGTTCTCTTATTTGTGACTCATTACGATAGTCCAGTTCAAGTTTTGTTCCCGTAACGCTTTCTAGGCTCATTCGGATATTCTGGTATAATTTCTAGCATTCGCCTTTTTCGCCGGAAGATTCTTCGCCAATGCTTCAACTATATTACTTCAATTATCCTTTGAACCAAAGTTCAGTCGCATGGAGGTTGGGATCCCTGTTTGCCGACAATCCTTCCAGAAGACAGTCAAGGATAAGTAGAAACCCTTATTTCCGTTACCATGGGGAGCTTCGTGTGTTTGTTTCATTGGTTCGTCATTGCGGTTCTTCTTTTAGTGCAATCACCAACAGAAAAGTTGTTACGTATTTGGACCAGAATTTCCGGAGAACGAAAGCTTTGCAGGTTAAACATGCTTTGCTTACTATTTGTAGGCATGAGACTACGGAGGTGGGCTTGAGTATCATAGATAAAAGCTTGACTGGAATTGATGAAAAACTGTTCCGAAGTGTACTTGTTGTTTTCCGATAGATTTTCATCTGGGTCACACTGAGAAGTTGTAAGGCAGCATGGAAAACCTGCAACCGATAGAGAAAGAAACTTGTTGAAGATTTATGCAAGAAACGCGTTGGTGATGCGTGCATAATGGTGTTTGTCTGAAGATTGATGGTTGGGAGTGTGGGATAGTTTGCTCAGCACGATGCGTGTTAATATGTTTACTTAGGACCGTCTGTTTACCCACAAAACAATACGTTTGATCATGAATTATGCCAACCATAATCGATGGATCAAACATTCTTGCTTGGAAAAATATATCTACTCTTGAATTTCCTGAGGCCAACGTTACTCAGAACTGTTTCAGAAGGAACTTTAGTGAAATTCAAATCTCTTACAATTAATGCATTGCCCTATTAGGCAACGCCATCAACAAAAGTGCAGGTGAAAATATAATGAAGATAGTGAATATATATTTCAATTAACTGGCGCCGGTTTGGGTAATTGAACGAGTGTAAAAAAATCTCTAAATTAAGGCATTTCACCGAATTATTGAATAACGTTGGTTTTAATGAGTGAACGTTGGAGCGCGACCTTTGCTATTAAAGCAGACTCTGGAGTTATGTATTTTATTGCACTTTCCGCATTATAATCCTCTCTGATGACTATTATTACCCTGACGGTATCATTTTTTACCCTCGTTTTGCTCGTGAGCGCTTGTGGTTGATATGTTCATTAAGCTTGTAAAACAATCGTAGACATGACGTTGGAGTGTGTTTTGCGGTTGCTGACCGGCGGAAAAGGCTTGTTGTTTTGATAGGTAGATTGAACTCGAACCTGATGGTTAATTGTAAAATAATACATACGATGGATGTATGTTCAATGAGGCTTTGTGAGGTTCTGTAGTGTAGCAGTGAACAGGAAAGAAAAAAGTCCCAATCATATTTGCTGTAATTGCTTTCGTGCTTGATGGTCATAAATCTGTTTCGTTTCGGCTCATCAAAACTGTTCTCCGTAACTAATGGGGTTTTGTTTCGTGTCATGGGACGGAATTGATATGTATCGCGACTATGATTTATTAGTGTTGCTGAAGTTATTTTTTCCAATCGAAAAGGAGACAAATTTCCAATGTATTTCGCTGTGTTTCTGTGCATTCCTAGAAAAAACCAACCATATTAGCAGTCATACAGACAATAACGAGGTGAAAAACTCTGCCAAACAAAATATTCGTTTGGCTGCCACAAGTACGCGCTTTAAAGTATTTTATCCATTCTATAACAAATTTTAAGAGCTCATTGATAAGTAAAGTTAGAAAGATAAACATTAACCTTCCAGGAACAGTTCACTCGAATGACTGAGCGTAAGTGAATTTTAGGTCCAGTGTGCGTTTTGTTTCTGTCCTACAGATCAATCTACCGGCTGATGCTCACCGTTGATTTGCTTGTTCGTTTAATCATGATTCCAAACATTTGGACCAAATTCGGTGGAATGATTTATCCTATTAAGGCTGTTTCCGAATCAAGCGAACAAGCAACGGTTCTCAGCACGAGGCAGCAGCTGGAGCCAATGAAAAGAAAGAGAATTCCAGGCGAGGAAACCACGATAATGTATTTATGTAGCTGGTGCTTATGGTGAAGCGGTAGATGCTCCAGCTAGGCAAGGGTGCTAAGGATCATCGGGCAACGGAAAAGACTCGGCTAAGCGCTCGGCTGTTGGGCAACGGGCTAACGAGCACACTTGAGATCCGCTTCAAGCTAATAGTGGTAGCTATGGCGTGTTCCTTAAAGCTCGTACCGATGATGTTGCCGTGAGCAGGTTTCGTCCGTTCTTCTTCCCATCGTTCCGTATTAGCCCTTGTTGATCGCGTTCAAGTGCTATTTTTGTGTCGTGAGGATATTTTTCCTTCCAGGAGTATGTGTTCGTTTGGCTACACGCGCTCTCATCATTGGTCATGTGATTAACGCCGGTTTTGTTGCGTGATAGCGTTTCAGCAACGAGCGGTGAAGTCACTCATGCGTTAGTCAGGGTGAGCGTTTGGGCTGGGTGTGAGTTTCGTCGATTAATGGAGAGGTATAATTTTACCAATAAATGTTATCATTGGGTTAGTTCATTAGCTGGAAAAGAGAAACGAAAGGTGACGGCTTCATGTCTTGCTGGTTTTGGTTGGAAAACGTGAGGATATTCCTGAATGTGGATGGTTGATGGAGACGCCTGGTAGCTCATGATTAGAGGGGTTCCTTGAGATGAATTGGGGATGATGTTGGTGTTTTAGTATTAAATGAAGTAAACTAAAAGGAGAAATTTTCTCCTTATGCTATCGCAACCTCTTAACATTTTTTCTCCACATGAAAACCGTTTCTACTGGAAGGACTAAAGAGATTGTAATAAAGTTTGTGGAAACAAATTAAACCCGCGTTTAATACCAACAACATCCTGAATAGGATTCCCGATGATTGTTTCTGTGCATGAACAACATGGGTAGCTCGGCACTCGCTATCATGATCGATAATTTGATTTATCGATCAGGATTTCCTCAGGATACCCTAAGCTTTCGATGCAATTTTCACGTTTCCCCGCGAGTGTTACCGTCATTTCCACGAGCCAACCGGGCCAAAATAACAACCGCTTCCGACTTACATAAGCCACGCAATCACGAATTCCGGTAAAACGGGCCTAAATCAATAGCGTTTTGCCTCCATTATTCGACGCGGGGCCATGTTAAGTATTGCGGACGTGCCTCGCATCGAGCAGTATTTGACTTTCCGGGGAGTTTAACGAATTTATTCATCGTGCAGTGAACTTGCCCCGGTGCGTGACTGCGCGGGATTTGTGCCTCGGCTGCCGTAAAAGGATCAAATGGGATGAAACACGGAATTCCTTTCGATCGGGAAACAAATCACTTTCGCCCGCAGGGTTGGCTTCCGGAGATTGGCCGTGGCAATGTATTTGATCGTGGACATGAATATATGTGGCGATAAAAACTGTATGCTACCTGGCGTTGGCTAAGGCCCTCAAATCACAGACGGAATCGAAGAAGATTAATCTTTGCTGGCAATGAAAAAGAATCACTTTGTTAAATGGTCAATAATTTTCGTTGATGAGGCGTTAAGAGCTGATGGAAGTTTTCTAAACAGGCGTTTATAGGGTAATAAGAAGAGGGATCTCATAGTTCACTTTAATAATTGGCTTTATTTATGAGGCGGTTTAAGAAAACCAAAGCTGCTTTAAGTTCATTAAACTCTCTGGAAAATATATTCACGAGAATTTAAAATAATCCCTCACGCTCAATCGATTAGTGCTTAAACGAGTGTACACCTTTCGTTTCCCAAAAGTTCAATCGATTCATAATCGACCGAGGGCTTATCCGAAAGTTTATTCGTTCGTTTTTTCGTCTGCCGGTAATTAAATCCCACGAAGGATTAGAAAGTTCCTCATCATCACCGGCTTATCTCGATCATCGGATTCAAACAAAATAGAGAACCGTATATGATTCATTTATATCGAAGAGGTTCTCGCAGGACCAAACCCTTTCTATGTGTGTCGCTTGTATGAATACGCAAATGAGGGATACGCCTCGTTTAGAGCCTTGAATGGCTAACCCGTTCTTTTTATCTGCTTTCCTTTTTTCTAAATGAGGGACAAAAACAGGCCAGTCGGACAAATTTGGCACCAACGACTACGAACGATATCGCTTGGCAAGTGGGAGAATGTGTTCACTTGCCTTGTGTTCAAAGAGTTTCATAAAAACAGGGCTTACACGTAGCGGGTCAAAGAGTGAAAAGTGAATAAATATTCTTTCGCATCAATTAGTTACGCAAATGAGTGTCCCGAACTGCTGGACCATTTGACCTGGGGAACGAGTAGACATGGAGAACCTTTTAAGCCTCGTTTGATGGGCCTTTGGAACTTTGAGCGATGTCTAAAAGCAGTGCGATTTTTTCACCCGTGTTTGATGTACGTGTTTGATGGCGCCCAAACAAAAAGATGGCCAGTCATAGGCCTCGCTGGACGAATCTCGTTTGACGTGTGATTACGAGGTCGGCTGGGCTGCTAAAAGTGACAATAAATTGAATGTAGGTTAATTAATCAAATTGCTATCCTGACCAGTTCTGACAGCTGCCAGAGCTGCCAAACTGGTATCAAAAGGTGGCCCAGGGATGGTGGGATAGGGTCGTCTGAGTATGGGACGTTACGGGCCTACAAAATAGAGTTACGGTGTCTATGATAGAGCGTCCAAATAAGAGCATCGATCAATAAAATGCCGATGCTGCTTGCAAAGAGCAGAAAAACAGCAACTCTGTGAGTATGTTGGATGCATCGATAATAGGGCATTGGCGGCCATTAGAGCCGACGACGGAATCACCATCAAACGCGCGCGCCCACTAACACATGTGGTGTGGCTGTGAGCGTAAATTGATTTATGATTTATTCATCAAACATAGCTCAGGCATAGCGTTCTGGAACCAGCAGGGCAAACACTTCTCGGACACTTGGCCGATGCTTCCGATGCTTGCCGGAGGCCGTTGCCCTCACAAACAACTAATCCAATAACCGTAACATAAACCACAGACATAGCAACATCCTCCTATAACTTCACTCGACGGTGTCTGGATACATGGCACAACATTTTCTCTAATGTCGGTGTATGTGTTTGTGGATTGGACGTGTTGCTTTCCCAGCAAAAAAAGTATGCTTATCCTGTTCCAGATCTCGGAGTTGGGAAAATAGAGCTCGAGAAACGCTGTATATGTTGGCTAGATAAATGTTATGCGCAAACCTTGAGCATAGCAATATTCCCACGCTCTGTTTTTATACTTTTTACTTTGATTCCATGAAGTGTAGGTTGTTTTTGCTCTGGATTTTATCAGTCCTCGTTTGGAGTACTGTAGTGAATGTGAATGAAGTTCAATGGCCCTGTAGTTTATCGGAACCATTTTTGCAGTTGAAGTTGAAGTTTTCTATCGTGTTCTTTGTGTAAAATTATTAGTATGCAAAGCTGTTTGATCTAACGAAAAAAAATTTTCAAAAAATTAAACTAAATTTTATATGCAAAAATAATTCAATCATGTGGTGCAATTTGTTAAATAGATCACAGAAATAAATGTTTATTGGAATAAATTCCCACCTATAATCGATACTGGTTAAACGCTTTTCCCCTGTTCATATGCTTTAAATCTAGTTTATAATGCCATTTCACGCCCCAACGATGTTCGGTGCGATGCATTTTAAAAATGCATTTATAATCGCTTGATTGGAGACGCTTGAGCGAGCGAATTGCTCTTTTCCGTACGCCGTCGGAACGTTCTGCTTGCCCTGTGTTCGAGCAACCCAAGCGTGCCCTAGATGTGAAGAAGCAGAAGGAGCTCCAGGGATCCAGATAGAAGAATTTATAAGTCCTGTGCATATTTTCTAGGTGCCATTTAATCGTTGAACCGAAGCACCGGAGCAAGATGTTTGCAACCGTATTAGAGCCATGGCAAACAGTGGAACAGCGGAGACAAGCTGTTTAATGGATTATTTTATTATGCTTTGTTGCACAAAATAAGTTTGTGACTGCACAAATTGAATCAGACGATCGGGGAGTAAATTGAATTGATTGGAAGTAAAACGAATTAAACAGGGAGCGATTTGATTTTACCATATTCAGGATTAAAAATTCGCTTGGCAGGTGCTTTGTAACCGATGCAGCCGAATCTTCTTTAAAATGCACTCAAGTAAACATCTTGAACTTGAGCCAAAACACTTCACACAAAAAGGGGGTGTTCGGGCGGGTTAACGCGAGCTTGGCAATAACGTAATGACCACTTTAACGGCTACAATGGCAGCCCGCTGAACTGGGTCGACGAACATGAATAATGCATCAAAATTGGCAGTATTGACGTCGTGGTGATTGAAGCCTTTGCCATCGTCCGGTAGCTTGATTAATGATACGGTTCGAAGTTAAATACATCGGAATGTTGAATTATGGTAATTGTAAGGTTGACAGCGGCTCCAAGATGAAATAAACGAGCCCAAAATGAAATCTGCGGTTAATGTGCTGCGAAATGGCTATTTATGGAATCGGTTTATTTGAGGTCAATTATGGGCGCATTTATGTTGGTGGGCAGGAAAAAAATGATGGTGCAAATGATGGTGAAAATTATTTATTTCGTATGGATAATGACGACGACAATAGGCTAAGACTGTTGGTCTTATTAATTGGTATATAAAATGAATTTAAATGATTGTTTGCTCATCATTAGCAGATCGCTGGTTCATCGAACGGAAGCAGAATTTCAATGTTACAAGCCTGTTTTAACAATGAATCTATCGTGTTATATTATTCTATTAAATTTACTACACTTTTGAAAGGATAACAATCCCGTCCATCACATCATGATAAGATATAATTCAGATGAAGCTCATCTAAGGCTCATATGCAAGACACACACTGTTGATCTAGTTGATTGATTTGCTAAAAATTGTAGGGTTTTAGCTTTTCAAGCATCAATTTTAAGCAATTTTGATTGACGTTAAGCAAGGTGAATGTTTTCAGGCGAAAAATAACACACAGCATACATTGTCTAACCATGCAACGTCGATACTTTGCACGGGAATATGAACCATGTTTGATTGTTTTTTAAAGCTCATGAATATGTGTAGCTCATCCCTACGCCGGCATGTTTCCCATGGGACTTTGTTCGATGAAGCGTTCGCATAATGTCAAAAATCGACCGATACACTCGGTACATTATGCAAAGTATGCTCATGTCGGGGAGTTTTGCAAGCGTTGCAGGAAAATCGTTCCATCGTTTGCTGACTAAATGTTATCCAGAAGTTGTTGTTGCTGTGCTGTGGCCTCTTACCATCGTGTTGGTGGTGGTTGTTTGGCTTGGTCGGAAGTTTTCTTGTTGCTTGCTGATGCTGATTTTCATCCCTTCAGTCCAATTCGATCGAATTTCCCTTGCAAGGAAGCGGATATCCGGGGATGGCCATGTTCGGAGAGTTGGAGTTTTTCTACACGTGCTTCCAAAAACGGTCATTCATCGTTGTTGACTAACGGAAACATGAGTAGAGTTAGGGAGAATGGGTAAAAGAGTGAAGAAAGAAATACACAGAAAAGAACCAAAACTTTGGAATCCAACAACCAACGAGTGCCATCAATAATGAATTTTTGACCATATATCTATCCATTCCGATCTCCGGAAAGCGCATTGTCGGGGGACGGAAAAGTGTTTCGTCGTTTCTAATCGTCATCTGGAATAGATGTTGGCTGTGTTGTTGTATTCTTTACATCGCCCAGTTTTACGTTAAGTTACTCTTTTCTCTCTCTCTCTCTTGCTTCGTTTAGCTCAATCTCCTGCTGTTACGAGTTTGTTGTTGTGGAAAATGTTACACAAACAAGCCTTCTCAGTCACAAATCCTATCACCGACCGATGTCTGTTTTGTACGATAAGTGATCGAAGCGAGAATGTTCTGTTCGAGAAACAACTGTTGTCTCCAGAGATGCCGGTTCTGCGAATTTATAGAGCAAAACACGGGTGTAAAGATGTCCCTTGAGGGCGTAGCGATAAGGATACGAGTGCTGCTGTGGAGCAGCTTCCGGTCAGGGAATCGAATGTCCTTCGGTGTTGGCTAGGGCATAGACAATTTGTCCTGCTTCATCAGAATCATCTTTGGTCACTGATTTATTGAAAGCTTACGGTTCAATTAGGTTGAACGCAACATGGTTGTGACGGTAATTGAAGAGTTTTTTTCTAAGAGAATCTGAATTTGTAAATATTCCCTAACATAATATAAACCTTTTGTGCATCAAGCTTACCATTTCATGCAACAACAACTGAACCTATTTCAAATCAAAAGATCATCTGCTGACAAACACGCAATGGGAAACCGCCCTCAGAGCCGACGATTGATTCTTTGATCCGATCAAATATTTCAGCATAAATCGACGGCAAACCAGAAGCAAAAAACGAGACACGTGTTGTGATTTTTCATCATCGTTTTAGCCTCACCGAGAGGGGAAAATAAAGCGACCCTGTAGCATAAAAGGGAGATATGCTGGTTGGGTTTGCATGGGTATCAGTCCTTTTAAGCATCTCGCTGTCAAACTGTCAACCCCGAATTGATGCGAAAGGATGTTCGTGTGTGCTTCAAAGGATGTGCTTGTCGGGTTGCCCTTCGATAGATAGGGATCATACCCATCGGGATGGAAATCGAAATCTGAAGGGCAACGTATTGGAATGTTTTTTGAAGACGAGAGACAGACAAAGAAAAAGCATGACTCTAAACCATTCAAAATAGTCTTAAATCATGATCTTGTGGCTTAGAGAATTGCTTTAAGAACCAACTCCATCTTACCACGCTACAAAGTTGTCATTGATTAGCATTTAAGACATTTCAATCGGCACGGATTATTTTTTTATCGTTTGAAATCTGTCTCTTCCAATTCTGAAGCCTTGGGATGATAATTGTTTGCACAGATTTCCCCGAATTCATCACTCTTCTCGTTCGAAAAGGGAAGTACGTACGTTAGAGTCAAAGATTGAATCTTTTTGCCGAATGGTCGACTCGGAGGTTTGGGTTGGAAAAACCCGTTTATGAGACGAAATAAATTAGAGAACATCTCCCCCGAGACGCCCATGAATCTCGGCCAGGAATGCTGTGAAGCAGGAATAGGAAACACAGGACTCAGATTGCTTCCAGAAGGCCCGATGAGGTAAGCCAATCGAGGATGGATAAAGGAACAAACGATCGAGAAAAACGTACCCAGAAATTAAATTAACCTTTTTTGGTCACAGCCTTCAGTCGCCTTTTGGGGTGGTTTTTTTTTCTCCGGAGGCTTTGTCCCAAGTCCCAAAATGGCCTGAAGCTCATTTTTCAAAGTCCTTTCATGTTCACTTTTCACTTACGAGCACAAACATTTCTTCGATGTGTGTCTGTGCCCCTTAAAAACAGTTCCCACAATAAAATGTGTCCCGTCGTTTCACATGATTGTTCCCAAAGTTATCACCAAAGAACTTTCCGACCACCAGAGCTTGGTTGTTCAAGTTGATCTCATCCGTTTTGCGTGTTCCAGTTTCTTGGATTTAGATTCAATTAAAAGCCAGCCCTGGTCGGTAGTTTGCTCGTTATGCAAACGAAGCTCCTAAGAAAATGCGAGGGCAAAACGGAAATTTCCATGAGCTCTAGCAGCACATGTGACTGTGGGTGTAGAACAATGTGAAATGCGAAGGATTTTCAGGAAGGTTTAGCAATCGAATTTGGGATTTTTTGGTCATCTGGGGAGGGATTGGGGCTTGTAGGGGGTGCTTGGAAGTGACGGGAAAGTTCTTGCAAAGTGATCACCAAGAATTGTGTCTTTGGAGTTTGCAGAAGAGTCTTATTTTTGGATGAAACCTAGTGGTCGTTTGTCCTACCCCAAGGGGTTTCGTGCAAGCATTTATCCAATTAGGAGAAACGTCGCCGTACCATCGAAGTGTATGTGCGTGTGTGTGGTGTTCCGTTTGAGGACCGAAGATAATGCTGAGGTTTTTAAACGAACATGAGTTGAGTTTTGTTATTTCAGAGGTTATTTGTATCGACCACCTCTTCATCACCGGAACCGCAGGCCTGATGACACATGCATTAAGTTTTGTTCAGATTTCCTTGAAATGCTGTCCGACAGGAGTAAGGCCTTTTCTTGGAACGATACTTATCCTTATCGGCCATAGTTTATAAAACTAAATGGAGATTATGTGCCATTTTTTTCATCGTTTCGAACGAGAACATCCACTCAAAATGGCATTCAAACCGATCCATCACAAAAAAGGAAATCACTTATTTTAACGACACCTTCAGCCTCTTGAAACTTCTCGACCTACTGCCGAGTTTGGTGCGTCTTTTTTTGTTGCCTTGAAGCTCGGAATGATGAACTGCCATCTGTAGATGGTTCGGTGGCTGGTGATTTATTTTTCGTCAGTTCTCGTGCCGTATGAAGTTGACTGAGATGTGTCGTTGAGTCTATATGTCTACATCTTTCGCTGTCAGGCAAGAGTTGAAGATTGCTTCAAGATACTGTGTTTCGTCCTTTTCGCCGTCGTCACGTTCGTACGTCCTTGTGTGTCTTCAAATGATCTCGACTTGCGACATTCATTTGATTTCGCTCGCAGTCGTTCTTGCGATGGCATGCTTGCTGATTGTATCTCATTCTTTAGCGGTTTTTTTTTCTTTCCATCATACAGAATGTTTTCTATTGACGCAGAGATAGGAGGTTCCATAACGTGTGTACCTATCCAGAATTGTTCTGCTTTAAGCTCATTGCTTCAAAAAAACAGAGCTCTGCTCTCTGTGACCGTGACATATCTTCTTTTGTGTTTACCATTTGGTTCCATCCACCTTCTGTTTCTGTTCTGCCTGTTATTTCCAGTATTTCATTTTAATGTCCCACCGCTCGATGTGATGTGATGTGATGTGGAGTTGGGATTTGTTGTTTTCGTGGTTGCTGTGCGAAGGCTTTGACTTTTTATGCGCCAACTCATTCGTTTGCATTCGTCTCTCGGGCGGTTGTCATCTCGTCTCCAATTCTTGAAAGCTCTTCCAAGCGAAAACACACACACACACACACACACACATAAATACACATACACAAACACATATGTGTTTCACCGAATCGTTAGGTCGCAGCTGGCCACCGGAGGATTTTTACCAGAGGAATCTCCACCATATTGATCCACACACGTTGGGTGTCCCCTTTGGGAGAATGGCGCTACTGTCCTGTCGATGCAGATGGAAAAATTTCAATAAACCCGCTCACCCAACGGTGAAATGAAATGTGAGCCGATGGTGTAACGATGTGTGTGTGTGAGGGACACCACTGTTGGGCTTTGCGGAGCGTGTGAGATTGAGCAATTGAGACGAGAAGAGCAAAACCGGACAGCCAGCACTTGGAAGGTGCCCGGGAATGTAATAAAGTTGAAGATATTTGTTCACAATTTAAAGTACGTGACTGGTTTGTTGACCAGAAGTGCAGGCGTTGAGGAACAGGGGTCTGGTTGAGGAAGACGTGTGAGTCAGTCGGGTGAAGTCACATGTTTGCACTTATGAAGATGGATAGGCAAATAAAGAATGGAAAATAGTGAGAGAAACTTCGAATGTGTGAAGTTGAGAGTTAAAAGAAAAGGCGGAGAAGGACTGTTGAGTTGATGAAAACAGGACATTACTGCAAAGCTCGCTTAAGACACAGCCCGCACGCAAAGCTATCGTGTGGATGTCAGTTGTTGAGTCGAGCGACGATTGAAATGCAATTTTAAGTAATGTCTTTACCAAGTCAGAGTAAAACATAAGGAAATGATCGTGGAAAGAACGAAGGTCTTCTCCTTTTCTTGCGATTGTGGTACATTGCGAGGATCTTATGAAAAGACTTCTTGTGCTCCAATTTGTTTCGACAGACGTGCACGGTAATAAATAGGGCGACGCAATCATGTAACATTAAATCGAATTGCGCAAATGAAACTGCTTTTTTATTCGCTAGGATCAAAGCGTTCTGCTAGTTTAGGTACTCAAAAACCATAAAACGACACATCGCGTGTGAGAGCGTATTGAGGAGTTTGTCTTCTGAAAAATGCCGTTCCCCATATCCTCGTCGCGTGTAAGGCAGATTACTCAGTGTTCGAGACAGCAGAAGGAACACGGAGATGTTTAATGCTTGTTTTGGAAATTTTATGCCTGAAGCACTCCTTCGTCCAAAAAAGGGAACGACAAAAACATTGGAAGCTGACGGAACATAAAATCCCATTCATAATATTCCCAAAAGGATCACCTTACAAGACGTGTGACGTACGAGAGCTTCCGCAAATGACAGAGTGATGGGTGTTTTTCAAGAGTTTAAAGCCGGCCCGCCAAAACCATGAATGGAAAATTGAAGGAAGCCATCACGCGGTCTCGACGCTTACACTGATTAGGACCATCATCCAATGGAGTACCTGTGAGAAAGTAGGACACACGCGTCTCGGTTGGAGTATTTTCCGTAACAAAGTTCGGAAAGAAAAGAGGTCGGGCTCAGGACAATGTGGAAAGAGTAGGAGCTTGTGTTTGTCAACATGAACAGAGCCGTGAGCAAGCGGAAAGTGGTCGTAAGAGTTGTAGGGAGTTTAAAAATTACAGTTCACCCAAAGTTTACTTTCCTCTTCGAAGGGCGGAAAACGAGTCACGCTGCTACTGCAACACCTCTTCGGTGAAAATTCAAACACTTTTCTCTTAGCATGGTGAAGGAACAAGAAGGAAAACGGCGGGAAAGGAAATTAATTTGTTAATGCAACACATCCAATGCTTTGAGTTCGTTGAAGGCGTCGACCCCAGGTTCGATGATGAAGGTCGAACCGAAAAGTTTAGACATCGTTCTTTCGATCATTCTGGCTGGTTGTTTGTGTGTTTCATGCCGGTTAGGATTAGTGGCGTACTTTGCTTTGTGTTTGAAGATGATTGGGAAAGTAAATGGTAGTGTACGACATGGAGTTTTATGAATATGCTCAACTTGAAGATCCAATGCACCATATTCAACTACAGAGCTCGCTACTCTTCAGTCATATGAACTGAGACTTCCTTCAATAAAAATTTTCACCGTCAAAAGTTGCTAATGAAGACATTCTCCGGGCGCAAAGTGTCATTATAACGTTAAGTGATGTCGTTAAGTACGCGCTCATAACTTTCTCACACTTCATTTATTGAGATTCTTCTGCAAGTTGATAACGATCTACCACCAAGCTTGCTGGTTACTTCGCACAGGCGGCGTGTGAGTTCCGAGGGAGGAAGTTTAGCATATTGGAGCGCGCTTACAAGTATTCTGCACACGTGCTCACTTTCATAATGCATGTTCACATGTTGGTTGATCTGTCACGAATCATGTTCGCCAACGGCAAGCACTTCTCCACGACATGAATCATCGTCGCGTTTCCTGGTGCTTTGAGATCCCTTTTCATTGTTTTGGATGTGTTCTTGCGAGTAAGTGTGTGCGTCGCCATGTTGTAGCTCTACTTAGAACCTCTTAAACATTCGTGAGTAGATACTCCTTTCGTCTCTTGTATCCCTAACTAACGAGCATTGTTTTAAAGCTCATAAATCAAACCGTTGAACAAAGCGGACGGGAAGATGGTTAAGAATCGCGCCATCCTGTTATCGCAAACATTCCCTACAAAATGTGCGTATTTCCGGAGTCCGCCATGAAGCAGGGGACATGTCATAATGGGCTGATCGATGTTAAACATCCTGTTGGTCGCTACAATGTGCTTTTTAAGGCATTGTTTTGCGGGCTACGCACAAAGCAAGATAAAAGCACTGCTCGTATGCTGTATGAAAATAGACGTCACCTTTCAATGTCAGAAAGATCATCTTCATGTAAGCACAATGGGTACGGTAATGCATTCTGTGCAATGAAAGGAAGATAACAAAGTGGAGTTCTTCCACATTATAAACCCTTCTTGTGGGTTGTGTCATGGCTGCACATTTGTTGGTTTTATTACGTAGCTGCTACATCCCAGTCCGGTTATTTTCACTCGTCTTTGCGTTTTTCTTACTTCTTGAGCATCATGAAAATGGCTATCTGTAAGAACAAAGGAATACGGTTCTAGGTGTGCGGTCTCCACTGGATTGAAGCAACCCGAAAAGCCTTATTTGCGAGCTTTTGTTTAGGCACAAGGTTTAGGCCCAATAAACACTTCGTTCCCTGCACACGATAGGCAAGCGTAGAGGCAGCTTTTTGTTGCTATCGTCCTTAAACAATCGGGCATATGTATTGGGTCGGCCGAGTGATGTTCAAGATCAAGGCGTTTCTTAGGTCCTTTTAGGGATGACGGCCTTGGAACGTAATGTGCTCGTAATAGTCCCATATTATTCATGGATCTTGACGAGTACTATTAGGGAAGCAGCATTGTAGCCAGAACTCCTTTCCAATAGAATAGAAATGTGAGGACGTCCCGAAGAGAAGGAGAGTGTTATAAGCTTGGTTATAAATTTCACTTATGGTTGACATAAATATCCAGCGTCAAACTTGCAATGTGACATCGATAACACCTTCGACCTGAAGGAAGAAAAACAGAAAGGTTCAACGAAGGCGTGTTTTTCCTTTCGCAAAAGTTATTGCCTACATCGTCATCGTGCGGGAAAACCCTTTTCTTTTTCGATGTGATAAGCGTATTTTGCATATCAAGTTAAACACGCACACACGCCGAAAAAAACATAAATTGCCTCTTCCAACCCTTTGTGAACACGGGTACTAAGAAACTATTTAAAGAAAAAAAGATTAAAGTAATATCAAATCAGATAAAGTTGAATTGGAAAAATTAAGGAAAAAGCTTCTAAAGAGTGTTGGTTGATGTTAGAACTCTTCTCATAAGCTTGGAAAATTGTGGGCAATTTTTCTTTGCTTGCCTGAGCTCTCAACAAAGAATGATATTTATAGAGCCTCGATAAAACCGATGATCGTAGAACTATTAATTCGTCGTCATTGATTTGACTTAACAAGGAATGTTGGAAGTTCTTTTGATGACTCTCCGATGTGTAAAAATATAAAAGTTCAGTGTGTTTAGTGGTGGAAGTTATTCCGCCGTAAATTATCCAGTAAACCATTTAAGTAGCCCAACCAGCTACGGTTACCGATAGGCTAAAGTCGATGGTCTTGTCAAAACTTTTTTCCCTCCTGCCGTTTCGACAACCTTCCTTCCAACAAACACCAAACAAACAAGTCGGCGGAAAGATGTCGAAACTTATTAAATTTCATGTTTTGAATTACAGCAAACAGCACCCCTGCAATACGGCACTTGACTGCGGAACCTCGGAAATCCTAACAACTTGCCGGAATATTATTATTTGTTTTCGTCGCCATTAGAACTCCTTCCTATGCGGAGTTCTGTTGTTGGTTGGTTTTTGTATGTGTGAAGGTAAAGCACTTGCGTTGGTGATTTCAACAAGAAACACTCCCACAGTAGAGTCCGCTTATTGTCGAGGTGTTGAAAAAGTTTTAAGTTTTGCTATTCAGGAGAAGCAGCAGTCGAAGTTTTCCAGGATTGAGGTTGTAGAGGGGTTTTCTGAGTTTTTCTGCAACAAAGCCTACGTCCTCTTAAGGCGAGACAAGATAAGGGAGCTGAAGTGAAAAACAGAATAAAAATCCTACCAACTTCTCAAGGGTCAATTTACACGCTGCGAAGGTGTGAAAAGATATGGTGATGGTGGTGTGCAATGATGTGTTTGGGTGGTTTGTTTTTCACTTTGCTATGCTTACCTCAAAAGCCTGAAATACGCACTCGGTAACAGCTGTTTCCTTCCGTACTTTGTATTTACGTTTGTTTGTGTGTGGGATGTTTTGTGGAACCGTTCGCCATAATTTATTCCCCTTTTCTCTCATCCACACAATTGGCACGCACTTTTATGCGTCAAGAAAACAGCAACAAAATGCCCCTAATCCGAGAACCAAATCCAGCCGCAAGCCAAAAGACGGGAAGATATTAAATTTTCGACGTGCGAAGCATTATTTCTCTATAATCACACAATCCACTTCTCAACATTAGCTCGCACGAACGAAGATGGGGTTTGGGCTCGTTTACGCTTTTATGGCTCGTAGGATCACCACCCAGGAAGCTTCATTTTATGGCCTTTGCCCTCTATCGCTGCGAAGGATTCGGCGGTAAAAACCTCCGGCAACACTAAACTATGAAACACTTCATTCATCACAATTTAGAACGAGCTTTTCGAGAGAATATACGACGCGTGCGAATAACATTTCGGTTGCGGTGTTTCGGGAAGAAAGGTAAGAAAATCAGAAGGAAAACCACTCAATCGAAAGGATTATCAAACGATCTGCCGTAGTGGCGTAGTGGCGGAGGTTCCAATCCGCAACATAAGTCGTAAAGCAAAGGCTTAACGGGCGTTGGATTCCGCCGACATTGTTCGGCAAAACTCCTGCGTCAGGGGACTTTCTTTAAACTTCTGTGTAGAAATCAAGCGCAGAGGAAGAATATCTCGTTGTTGGGGTGGTGTCGTTTCATCTGAATATTTTGGATTCCTTTCCAACGAACACACATACACACACATATACAAGGATCACTTCACACTCTACGCTATCACGAGGACGGAAGTTCGGTCGCTCAACCCCCTTTTTCCAGTCACGGTGGAATTAATTCGGTAAACTGTGTTATGATTATGAGACATCGCAGATTATCAGCATCGGCATCGTCAGCACCATCGTCAACGTCGTCATAATTATTATCCTACTACTGCTACTACGACTACGACGACTCTCCCCTTCGGCCGATGTTACCGCGATTCAGGCTTCACGGACGCCCATCACATCATCATTATCGTCACTGTCAACACGTTAATCTCCGTGCTTGGTTGAGGAGTGCTTTTCTTGTGCCGGCTGCTGCAAGGCACACACAGTTGTCAAGACGAAAAGGTAGCATATTCTTAGGCAAACTCCGTTAACGCCTTTTATCGTTGCGTCAGTATCGAACGGCTCTGCTTTACGAGAACACGCAGTAACGCTCACGTAACTCCTACACCGATACATAGATACATGCACGCAAGCACGCACGTGAGGACACATATGATTGGAATAAAGGCTACGAGAACCAACCATCTTCGCTTTCCTTCGGTTGATGTGCGACAGAGAAGCTTCATGTTATAAATCGCCCATAAAGCGTAATGTATGCGAATATTTTTATGCGACGACCCACCGGCACACACACACACAAAACATAAGGTAAAATGCTTCCACATTTCACTCCACAATGGGCTTTAGCCGACTTTCAATGGAAGAGGATATTTTGCCGTTGCGATGGTCCATCGCGCGGTAGGAGTTATTGTAGAGTAATGCGAGGACTCTCTACTACACTAAGGAATCTTGGTTGTACCTAAGCTTGCCTGAAACTTTTTTTCCGGCTCCTCTAGCGCTCTTTTCTTTTTGTACGGAAGCACTGTACAGTAGAGGACGCGACCCACGTGCTCACACACACATCCACAAACATTTCCCAAGCACACAATTGCGGGGTGAATTATTATTCTGTAAAATCGTGCACTAAATAACTTCCTCCCGCCATTTGCTGCACGTACACTCACGTACACAACTTCACTGGATGCCATGCAGAGAAGCGTGCGACTCGACGATCTCGATTGCACTGTCAGTGTGGCAGGCAAGAAGTGGAGACCGCCAGAACGGAACTCCCACCGAACAATTGGTTTCCCGTCTTGGAAACCGTTGTATTATCATGGTTGTTGGTTTCCGGGGTTTTCCACAGGCGAATGACTCGTCTGGATGGTTTCCAGCATTGGCGATCCAGGCTCGTTTACGTTCACGTACAATCCGCCAACAGATCCTACCGCCATTGGGGTAAATACAAGCACTTGCCTTTTACCACAAATCGACTTAGGTTTCTCACTCTAAGCTAACCATTTCCACTTCGCTTCATTCGAATAAGAGAGCTCACGATCGTGCAACTGGGTTGTTGGTGGTTGTACTACTGCCACGCTGTCTACACAACACACACCAGGTGTCTTCGGATATCTCGGAACGCGGATTTAGTAAGGATCGCTTCTAAGCACCCGAAAGCTCCACCATCCACGCTGATGTCCGGAGCTAGACTGGAGATGCGAGCAAAGTTGTATGCGAAACTGTGCGTCTTTCCCTGCGGGAGATAAGCGATGCTGTCAGATGCTGCAAACAAGGTTCGTGCCTCTCCTTTCAAGTCCAAAAAAACTGACAGCATTTCGCTTCGGAGTTCATAGAGGAGAAAAATGTGTAGCGTAAATTTTGACAGCTCGGTGTACATTGGTATTGGTAACAGGACAATTCGTTTCCATCACAACCACGCACAAACGAGCTTTGATTTTCCTCTTGAGCGTATGGTAAAGCTTTTCATTCAACGTTTCTCCAACGCTGTTTAGAATGGCACTTCTAACCGGTGCCGGAACTGGGTCACTGGGCGCATGGATGACTGTGTTGCCGAGTAGTGTTAGGGAGCGTTAGCATGTTTTGTTTGTCGTCATTTATTTGTGTATGAGTGTGGTTTTGTGCGGACGTGCTGGTGGTCGTCACGAAGGTGCAGATGAACGCTGAAAATTTGCCGGTGATGCGATGAGCTTAGGGCAAAGTGAATGAACTCTGGCCCTTTCTGGTCATGAGTGGGGAAAAAAAAGTTTTACTATTTGACTACAATAAAACCGTTGATTATAATTGTGGTTCATTGAGCAAGTCAATGCGTAAATGGACGCGAAGTTAATGTTAATTTTCAAAAGTCTCTAACTGTCTACTGTTATAGAATTAAATTTCAAATTATATTCGAAATATCCGTTTGACAAAGCAGTTTAAAGCCATTACACAAGCCTGTGAAATATTGTCAACCAGAATTGAAACAATTTCCCGGGAAAGCTGGTTTGTCATTGCACAAACTTTACTTTTAACGTCAGCATTGTTAACGGCTCGTAGCTAATTGGATCCTCCAATGAGGCTGCACTCTTTAACTTACGTACCTTCCTTAGCGTGGAGGATAATGTTAATACTTCCAGCAAACATTTGCCACCGAACTACGTTCTGTGAGCATTTTATTTTATTTTACAAACCTCGCACGTCACCTATTCCTGTGGTGCTTTCTAATCTGATTCGACTTATTTGCAGCTTCCAAGAATTGCGCCATTGTCAAATACAATGGATCGGCCCGGTAACCGGCGTCGTCTTCAAACCCTGAACAGTCAGTTTAGTGGATTCGTGAAGAATGTAATATCTGTACTTAAATCCTGGAACGCTTCTTGGAGCCGTACCAGATAAGTCTCGCGATGTGATTTTCGTCTTTTCGTTACACATCCGCAGCAGAAGCAGTATTCATTATTGACGCCAGTACCGTAGTCGTGTTCCGTGGCTTTTGTGTGTCAAAGCCGCCTCGTTTTGCAGCATTCAAGCTTCGTGGAAAGCGTTGACCATCTTTTCCACACAGGCTCCCGGGAATTGGAGGTAATGGTTGCAGGGAAAACGCTTGCTCGATGCTGATGTCTGGTTGGTCATAAATTTATGCTCGTTTGTTCATCGTTGGGTCTGTTTTTTTTCTCTCTGGCGACCGTCATCCGCTGCGTTGGACTGCGAGTGGTGTGAAAATATCTGAATGGAAAATCACCATTTTACACGGTACATTGATTTTGAATAGCACTGCGCGAATGTTTGTCGCGAAGACGGAAAGCTGCTATTAGCATTAGCATCCAGTACAGCATCGCCACCGTTCGTTACCTATCTTGCGTTGTTAAAGGCTACCGATAAGGAGAAAGGTTTACAGGGGGGCTTTTTACCAATCATGGCTTTCAAAACAGGGGTCGACAGTTCGATGAAAGTAGGTTTGAGTCTTCTGTTTCTGGAGAGCATTTTCATGAGCTATATCATACTTTGAGAAAACCATATTTCCTTGAGCTAAAAACAAAAGCTACAGTGAATGGTTTTTGGATGCTACTTCAGTGTTTGGTAGTTACATACTATAAGCTCCTGTCAGAAACCAAAAAGTTTCTTCCATTCGATCTGACGCATCCAGACGGGGTAGTAGAAATCATACTTCATACGAAAAGCATACGCTCTACTGAATCGGAACTGGTTTGTGTTAGCATATTTCCAGCATTTGTTTTCCAGGATGAAACATTTCTAAGAAATGCAGACCAATTCGCTTTTCCGAATGATTTTAATTTGCGAAATATATGTTGCGTTTGTGGTCAGGACTTTCCGTTAAGTTCTAGTCACTTTTTGTATTATTTCTAGCAGCCTTTTTTATACTTCATGTTAAGCGACAGACATGTTCTAGTCAGTAAGTTGGCTTGACCGCAGAGCAAAGGATTCTCTAAAAATGTGTTTTCTTCCATTTTCGCTTGAACCTTCGTTTTCGGAGCATTCAGAGCAATAACAGAGACATAAAATGAAAACACATGCTGCGGTTGTACTAACATGTACACGTTTCATGTGGTTCTGTCACGTTCAACACACGAAAACCTATATCAAAACCCCTAAAATGATAATGTTTGCGCGAAACATACAAGTGTTTTGCAGTGGCAAAGAATCATGGCATGGGCAGACACATGGAAGCCTTGAAAAAGACCACCAACGGTACGCGTTTTCTAATGGCGATTCAGTTAGGCCAGAACAAATGGCAAACATCATCATCATGCAAAACAAATGCGGCTCAGGGTAGTGTCTGTCTGCTGCAAGGGATATGTTAACATTCATGGAAGTGTGAAGCAGAAAATGTATATTTTATTCGTGGTATTAAACACGCATCAGAGCGCTTCACGTAGACAATTGTTTATGCATTTGTTATGAGTTTTAAGTAAAAAACTAACGCAAGCGCAAAGAGAAAAATGCCCTCTGTGTGATTCGATATTGATGGTATTGATTGTTGATTTTTTATTCCTTAAGCGAGAGGGAAATTTTGGGACAAAACATCACATTGTTCTGCACCAAAGGTGTTGAACTATGAATCAAAATTGACATATGGGTACAAGCGCAGATTGTTTGCTAGATTACAAGTATCGAGAACACGGAAACATTATCCTGCTTTACATCTTCACGACAAATGATATTGTAATATCCGATCCTCAAGAATGGCAAAATATGCATATCATGGGTAGAATAGATTCACTTTCGACAAAACGTCCTACAACGAAGCTGTGAGACCGCTGAGACGGTATTGCAACCAAGACGCGATACTTAATGTTTGAGCTTCCGTAATCCACGAAAAAGCAAAGCATGATCTTATGAAATGTCAACAAACCCGTAAACCAAACACACCGCACATTTCATCTTTCTCGCAATGATGAAACTGAAAAACAGCCGCAAACAGTAGGCAGCAGCAGGCAAAAGTTGGACCGGTTGCCTCGAGAGTTGTACGAAGAAACCAATTTTGATTTCAAAATCTGGCTCAAATAAGCCTTCCGTGACACCAAAATCAACAGACACTCAGGCTCTGCCCGAGCCGGTGTGTTCCGACGAAAAACCATCCCGGGTGGTAAAGAACAACACGCCGGCTTGAATTCAATTTCAAACCAAGTATTACTGGGAAAATAAGATTACACTACCTTTGGCACACTGCCATACTCATCGTATCTTGGCCGTTACGTGGCCAAACAATAGGCGATTTGAGTCTTCTGACACGCGAAATGGAATCAACCACAGGTAATGTGGTTTGCCGGAGCTTGCCAGCAGATCGGGATGAAATTGTAAGCTTTCTAGTTTTTGTTTTGGATCGGTTACGCTGCAGATCTTGCCTATTAAATTTTGCAGTTGCACGAAAAATAAATCAATGCTGTACTAGGAAATTGAATCGAAGGCAATAGAAGTTGTATGCAACAATTTAAAAATATTCACAATATTCGCAATTACCTCGTCGATGTGTGGAAATGTGAGTAATTCGGTACATGTTTCCGGTCTAATTCACTATAGACGATACGACTCAATCTTCAAACATGACGGTCCAAGCATTTCCATCGGCTAGCAATATTTGTTAGGTGTCTGCATGAAACACCATGCGCCTCCATCATCGAATCAGAAGTATCAGGCGTCTCCATCGAAGTGGCAAAAAATAATTCTTTATTAAAATTCAAAGCAAAGTATTTTTCTCATTGTTTAAATTCATCTATGCCCTTTCACGGTTTGGACAAGGAAAAGTCTCAACACCATCGTGAATTGCATTAATTTTTGTAATTTAGTTTTAAGCAATACGGCCAGGCCAGGTTAAATTCGATGTCTATTCTATTCTATTTAATTCTGAATATATCTATGATCTATATATTTTCTCATTGTTTAAAACATTTTGAACGTCAATGAAACGTTTATCCCCACACTCACCACACCGAAACACTTTCATAGTCTTCATATTTCTGTCGGGCCACACAGCACGAAACGAATCTGGTTCAAAACGTTTAAAATGTGTGTTACTTGCCTCAGTAATACTTGTACCGAAACCACTGCCAAAGTCACCGTACGAGTACAATCGTCGTTGTTATTCACATCAGCCTTCGAACAGTAAATCTCGTCCAGGAAGGGATCGTTTTTACAAAACCCCAAGACACACATGTGTCCCGCCTTCCCATCTTGCGAAAACAAACAGCTAACTGAGGCTGCTGCTGCCGCTCCTGCTACTAATGTTCCCAATGTACCGAGACGGCGAGGGATCGAAAAATGATAATATGCAATCTCGACGCACTCCATGCGTTGTAGGTCCCACGACTCCGGAACTCAGGGTGAGGCATCCTACAATAATCATAAAATTTTATGATGGCAGTTTTACGCGAATCCCATATAATGCCTTTATTCGTTTAGCTACCAAAAAACGCGGACGAATGTTTTTTTCGGTGCTCGTTTTAGGGAAATATCGATACTAGACGATGTGCAGGTAACCGAAGGAAAAAAATGCGAAACTGGTGAAACGTGTCGAGTTCATCACTTGCCGAAAAAATATTCTGTTTTTTACGAATGTTTCAGAGTGTGTGAGAAAGAGAGAGAGAGAGAGAGACTTCTAAAAAAAGAAAAACACAAACACAGCTGAGCAAAAGTAGTTTCACAAGTTCGAAGCAGTTTGAAATAGAGTGCGAACTATCCTATAACAATGAATGAAAGAAACAACACACAAATTCGTCTGATAGAAAATGAAACTTGGTGCTCCGTTAAAATCTACCTTGTCCTGCCATCGGCCAGGCTTTTTGTGAAAACTTATCATAACGTGCCAAATGGCCGAGCGCAAAATTGACGTGCTCCAACGTTGGCGGAAAAGTAATAAAAAACGAAACTTTAATAAATAAAACTCGCCGCTCTCGCTAAATCAGTCACACAAAAAAGGTCGCATCAGTGTAATCCGTTATTGCTACCGATAAAACCAACGGTGGGACGGATTTTCCTCCCGCAAGCGGAGTGTTTCAAAGGTATTAAAAAACAAAACAGCACTCTTCCGCGAGAAAAGGTTCATAATTTATTATTGCAGAGACATCCAAGGGTAAAATCTGAAAAGCGCTTAATTACAAACCGTTGTGCTGCGTGCTTTTTACCGCAAGGGCGAGAAGGGCCGAGAAGAGTTTCGAGTTAATTTCAGGATGGATGAAGCGAATTCAAAGACAACAAAATACACAGCAAAAACGTTGCGACTCAACAGCAGCATAAACAGCTGATTTGCCTACATTACAAGGTGCTTTTCTCTTTCTTTTAATTCTAGCGATTTCTTGCTTCAATAGGCACGATTGCAAGCGGTAAGTCAAATAGACGTTAACCAACACCGACCGATGGCGTGAAAACGAGGAATCTTAATTAAATGAAACGCTTATTTGAAAACTTCTTTACAAAACCTCTGTTCTACGTGCATGAGTAAACCGATTTTATTATAAAAACTGATCTGAACCAACACTGCTACTAACATCAAAATTTATCTTATTGTTAAAGTTTGTAAAGGCACTTTGGCTTGCTTATTATGTGCTCTCTTTCTCACTTTCAGCACTCGGTGTTCAGCTCTTACAGTCAGCCCTCAGCCATGGAACTTACCCTAAATGAGCTAAATGTAGTCGTTAGCAGCTCATTACTTTCTGGAAAGATATTTTCAACGCCAAAACAGGGTTCAAACAGTAAGGTGCAAAAATTAAACGTTATTTCATATGAAACGAGAAAATGTGCAATGTTTTAAAAATTGCTATCGAGTAGTACGGCAGGGTCATTCTTTATGAATAAAACAAAACAAAATTTCATCGTTTTTCGATGGACGCGCCTAACATTTTCCATACCTTTATTTTTTTACTCCTAAAGCCTACCTTATAAAGTGCTCTTCTCCACAAGTATAGTGCCTATCAATTTGGGATTTTTTTGCCTTCCATAGCTTTGGCCTTTTCCTAGCTTGTCAAGAGAACCTCTCGAGAATCTCATGGACCGATGGGCAATCAGAACATGGTCGTCAGCAAAGTAGCTTCATTGAAGGTTCTACTCGATTGAATGTGGAAGTCCCAGGAACAAGGCGTTACCATGGCACTGGAACCGGCACCAGCAGCTCTGGAAAGGAAGCTTTGGCCGTATTTAAGAGCTGTTAGATTATCATCTTATCTAACGTAGTGTGCCCGGCATCAGACTCTAAGCCAAGGCCGAATGAACCGAAGGTAACGAGAGCGGTTGGAGCGAGCCGTATAGGGCAAAACGCCAGTTCAATTGCTTTTTTCGGGTGCTTTTCTTACATCGAATCAATGCCTACCTGTGTGGCTGGCATGGAAGCTGAGCCAAACAAGCTGATGGAGGGGATTAAGCACTCCGTTGCGCTGGAATTTTGAAGGGCTTTCAATTTCCATAATTCATTAAAAGCTTTCTCGCTTGATCTTACCGGAGTTTGAGGTTTCATTGATAGAGCAAATCTATGAATACATGAAATTTGGATCCATTCTTTTGCGAAATATTTATTTATTTATTAAGTATTACGGTCCAATGCCGTATTGTCTTTTTGCGGAATATATCGTACATGTTTTTTCAAACATATAAGAGCTAAATTTGATGTAATTATGCTTGAAAAAAGGAAATCATCTTCCGTATGGCACGTAAAAGCCCCAAACAAAACAAAATGACACAATGTGAAACAATTTATTTGTGCTGCTTTGTCCTTTTCGCTTGTTGTCGCTGATACGCAGTGCTTCATGAAGAACAAAAATAAATGCCATCTAATCTTACATCTGCTAAAATTAGGTTTTATTTCGGTCACGTGCTTCTTACAATCTTGTTTACATTTGCCATCCGGTGTCGCGCGCCATAGCATTCCCACACGTGTAATATCGTAACGTCATGACCGACAGCGGAATATCTTACAGGGGAAGAAGACTTTCATATCAGCATCTCAATATCCTTTGCCCGTCTCGCTGCTGCCTTCCGATGAAGGAAACGGTGAAAGTGCCAAATGAAATTGCGTAACTCTCACACGTTTTTCCTGCGCTTTTCATGGTGGTAGAAATAATCCAACAAAAAAAAGGGAAAGCCACCAAAATTAAATACTGTTACTCGATCGTGTGTGATACCTGTGAGGCATTTGACGATGAAGATATATCCGTTACGATTCCGATTCCCACACGTGTAATATCGTAACGTCATGACCGACAGCGGAATATCTTACAGGGGAAGAAGACTTTCATATCAGCATCTCAATATCCTTTGCCCGTCTCGCTGCTGCCTTCCGATGAAGGAAACGGTGAAAGTGCCAAATGAAATTGCGTAACTCTCACACGTTTTTCCTGCGCTTTTCATGGTGGTAGAAATAATCCAACAAAAAAAAGGGAAAGCCACCAAAATTAAATACTGTTACTCGATCGTGTGTGATACCTGTGAGGCATTTGACGATGAAGATATATCCGTTACCACGTACAACACATACATTAAATTACATCACACACAGACAAACGCCGTCAGGAAATGTGTGCTCTTGCAGCATACGATTCATGCATTCTTTCAATCGTTTGTTCCTAAAATGGTACTCCAACTAGCTCCAACTCAGCTCAACCACTGGAATGTTTGATTTTCGGGTCGAGCAAAAAGAAACCCTTGTGTGTGTGTGTGTAATTGCAATTGTTGGATGTGATGTAAGCGGAAATTAATTCTTAGAAATCGTCGATGTGTTTTCCGACTCGTTGTGTTTGAGCTATCGTGAAGGAAGCTTTCTCTTTGTGTTTGATGAATTGCAAAACGACCTCAGTTACAGCGAACAGGAGGAATGCTCAGTTTTTAACAGACAAACAATGAGCATTTCACCGTACGTAGCGTCTTCGGTTACGCGGCCTTGTTTTACGTTTCACGTACTTGGGAAATTTAATCCAGGAGATGATTTATGTTCATGAACTGGATTTCCTCAGCTTTCACAGGAGCGCAAACAGTTCTTCATTTAGCCATATGGAAGCAATTGAACGTTTGTTTTAGGAGGTTCCCCAAAATTCTGTCCAAAAGTGTATCCAAAACCTGAAAAGTATGTTCTCCTACTTCTTCTTCCAAAATAAGGTTAAAAGTCGTAAAAATTCGCCCCTAAAAATTACTTTTCCGTCTTGCAATTTACGAACCTACACGAATTTCAACTCCACTTCACTGTGACCAAGGACAATATAAACTCTACCGTTGTGTCGAAATGTAATGAGGCGAATGAATCGTTCGTCCCGTTCGGTTCAGTTAAGTTAATTCGCTTGTTACTTTGCCGAGAGTTGAGACCACGTTTTGCTTTGGTTTTTCCCTAAACCTTTCCCAAGAACGGGAATGTGGGTTGAGCTTTTACATCCTTTGCTACTGGGTGTGCTTCTCGAAGAACATCACCCGGAAGTAGTTTGCGAATTGAAGCCTTTTGTAGCAATAGCAGAAGCACGAATTCAATCGGTTGTTTGTGCTACCTTCGCTTCCCTTTCAAAAAGGGTTCTGGCTCGGAAATGAACGAATCTGGCTGTGAAGCACAAATAATTGCCCCGAAACGGTTGCTTTCGTTGAGTGTAATGAAACGACGGAGGGCTTGGCACAAAGACGAAGACTTTATTCGTTGAAAGTCACGTTCAAGGCACGACAAACGGCAATGATCCATTACTGGAGTCGAAGTACCGGAAGTGGCAGCTCTCGTAGGCTGGTTTTTCGGAGTGTGGCGGTAAAATAAATCCGGAAGATGTGCCGGAATGCTTTTCCGTCTTTGGTACATTTTTTTGGCACATGGTATACTTGAAAATGCGTGACGGCTGCATAATAAAATGGGTATCGTGTTACCTTTCAATTGTAATCCGACGCTTTAAGGCAAGTTTGTTTGAAAAGTATCGATTCCTATGCCACATCGAAAAGCAGAAAAAGAGGAAAAAGGTTTTAATATGATTTGATGAAATTTTTTTCTATTATTAAGCGAAAAGAAACAAACAAAATGACCATTAAAAGTTAAAGTTCCCTACGGCTTCAGTAGTGTCGATGTCTGTAACATCGTATGCTAGTTCCAATTTTGCTCAACGCAAAGACAAATCTCTGATTTTTTTTGAATATGTTTAACACCAAATTAATCTTTAAAATATTGGATGGTCAATTTGTGGATCATTTTAATACATCTTTCTGCCCCGCGTTAACGTGAAAGAAAACGTTTTTTCGTTGTACAGAACCGCACGCGTTTCGTTGAACTGATCGTTATTTTCTTCACCTTCAAAATCCGCTTACTAATTCATGACACGAAATTTCATCCAATCGCGCTAGAAAGCACTAAGCACACAGTATGCTGCTGAACCAAACAAAACATCGCCCCTGTATGTGAACACGGAAGAATCCTCGGAAAACCAGCAAACAAACACGTATTTACCTTTTCCCGGACCTTTGTTTCGACCCTGGCAGTGGCCAAACAGTATTATTGTTATGCTTACCTCATAACCAGATATCGTAATACTCGTTTACCGCAGCATTTGGAAACGATTTGCTTCAGGTCACCCTAGGGAGACTGGTGACTGCCTTGGGAAGGGTGAATTTGATAACTTTAGCCACCAAAAAAGAGCTGATTTGTTGAAAGCTGGGGCTCGCCAGAAAACCGCGCACCAGTGGTAACGAATACAATCGCTCGGAAGTGACTGTGCAGCCACCGCAGGCTTTTGGAATTCCCGGTAGCATACATTGAATTTTATAGCGGGTAAAAGATTAACCTCATGGTTTGTGTAATGACTTTGCTGTTAGTTGAGGTGCTCTGGGTTACCACGTCATGTGCATTCAGGTTGTTTAATGTCTCATTGAGAGACCGATGCGATGATGTGGAAGAACAGTATTGTTTATAGTTGAATAGATTGGGTCTACCTTTGATTACTTTCTGAAAGAGAATTTAACGCAGTTCTCCAAGGTTTATTTAAATTTTATAAATTTTATAGCATCTTCCTCTTCGCTCCTTCATATTCATCTCTATCAACAAAGCACCTCATAGAGCTTGTGCAGGTGATGAGATAGAGAACGCACACAAAAGCAGTAAAAACATATTTGCAATTCCAATTTAGCCTTTATGAAGCGCACTTACGTTCCATGTTACCCTTAGCTGCTTTGATAAGAAAATAAAAGCAAACAAACAGGCTACCATCCTTAGCTGCTTCCGGGAAACTCGACAGAACGCGCAAGAAGAATCGTCATCGATCGATGGAAAGGCATCATTAATGAAGAATCGTCTCATCTCGTTTGATTGATGAGGTTTGCATGCAGCATTGCTCATGACTTTCTGGTTGCTTTCCATCAACCCCGTGCTCGGTCCAGACGAAATTTTATTGTTGAGCGAATTCTATTGTCATGGCCGTATGGCCTCGATTTCAATCGTGAGTGTGCTCTGGAAGCTTCAAAAGACTGGCGAGAAGACATCTCGCTCATAATCGATTTCTGTTGAGAATCGACTTGAATCATCTTTATTGAACAGCTTGTATTAGGATTCTTCATCATAGAACGAAAGATAAACTAAATTCATTGTTCTTGTACTGATATTCAGTCGCAATACTATATGATGGGACCCTGTAACAAGGGTACACTCATTACTCCAAATAGTTGACCTTGTGTAGAGCACATGCAGCTTCATCGCAAGACTGTTTGCACTCTCTCAGTTGCAATGCCATGTTGATAGGCAAAATCTTGTTTATGAAACACACCCAGAACCGAATCGACAATCGCCATGCCATCACATCGAAAACAAACAACATCATTGCCACAGTGCCTTCCTGCTGAGCAATTGCGGCTCCAGGAATCTCCAAAGCCACAACCACCACTGTTTGCGAATCTTCTTCGGTTGAAAACCACGAATATCTGGCCCGAGGAAAACACGCTGGTCAACGGGGCTGGTCCCAAAAGGGGTGATTACGACAATGCTTATGTATTCGCAAACCATGCCATAGATGTGCCGCAGATAGTTGTTTACACAACATACGCTTCGTCCTGGAGCAACATGCGGCAATGTTACGCTGCGAGTGTGAATCGATTGTATGGTGAAATGGTTAGACGACTCGGGGACCCCTCTTCTATATGTGTGTCTGCGTACACATTATAGATGCAAATTGATTATTAAGCCGTATCAAGTATCAAGCCGTCTGTTGGTAATTTATACCGTCATGAATCGAGACACAGCACGCACATCACGGAAAGTTTCCTGCTAGTCCTGGGTAAGTTAAACGTCTCCGAGGATCCGAACCGACATTCCCGCCGAACACACAGGGTAAGCCTTTTTTGACTTAAATTTCATATCACGAACTAGTTTTCAATAATCATCCATTCCACCCAACGTCAGCAAGAAACTAAAGCCAAACATCCGAGCGAGTCCGTCCTTACGGGGGCGAAGATCGGTGACTAAAGCTCCCGCCAAACAAACATGCGCTGCGTGCGTACAGCCAGAAGATCCAGCAGAGAGGGTGTTTGCATATTTACCATTTTGCGATGGGCATTGACTCGAATATCAATTGACCTTCCGAAATTACCGAAACGACGGCGTCAGAAGAAGGTGATGATTACAGAGCGTGTGAGTTTAGCATCAGAAGATCCTGCTGCTGCTGCTGCTGCTGCTAAAGATATCGAAAGCAGTGGCAGTTAAGGTGATTATGGTGATATTTATGGTAGCGTTGAGTGCGGACTTTGCCTGGTTTTGAAACGGATAGAAGATAAACATTTTGTTTTTCAAAGCAGATAGCCCGTTGTTTCTTGAAGAGCTGGCTGTATTTAATGCACCGACCTCATTGGGGAGGGAGAAATTTAAGTATAAAAGCAGTTGTTTATGCTCTGTGTCCGTTAGATTTTGGAGATAAGATAACCGTGAAAATATGTTCCATCCTATTCGTGGAGGAAGCAGAATTTAAATTACTGAGAAAGCACCTTTCATTAGCATTAGAGTTTGAGGCTGCCATCAGCCTGGGAGTGTCAGCCACAAGTTGAATGATTTTACTGAGATGGTGTTGGCTTATATCGTGTTTCGTTGAAGCTTCCTTAATGATATATCAGGACAAAAACGATTATAATTCTGCAAATATTTCAACCAATCATGTTTAATGTCATAATTTTGTAATTGAAGACCAAGAAAGATTAACATTATTACACATTCATTTTGCCATATTTTCCTTTCCCTATCACAATGAAGTATGATTCCTTAATATGCAATGCTTCATAAGTTGAAAGCATACCGATTATTTCAAAGCATTTCATGTCCATATTCCTAACGTACCGGATGACTTGGCAAATATTTGTACAATATTATCAGGTATTAGGATATCGTACTCGCCAGCCGTGAGATAGCTACTCATCAGTGCACCTTCTTGTATTGGTATATATTGGAACCTATACCTCTTTTGTTCCGACAAAAGCCAACAGATTCGTTGATAACACAGCTTACATGCCTTTCACGTGCGCCATATATACCTTCCCACCAGGGTGAATTATTTCTACATCCAATACAATCAACCGTATTAGGACCAACCGATGTGTAATAAGCACACCTTGATCAATTTCATGCTTCTATGAATCGAGCATCCTTCCATCCATTCATTTATCTGTTTGATCGCATTCTCCTCAGTCGCACAAGAGGCACGCCCCTTACGCTCTTGTCCTCATCGCAATGTAGTACACAATCATGCCGCAAAGTACAACAATAATCCCCAAAATATAAATATTACTCCCCTGTCTACTTCCCCCTTCTTCTTCATTCCAGCCCAGCTATGAATTGAAGAATCAAGGAAAATGGACAGTTGTACATCCTTAGCAGTCTGGGTGTGCCATAAACCCAGCAGCCCGACACGCGTTGCAGTAACATTGCAAGCCCTCGAAAACATTCCTGTCACGTCCGCGACCCACATACATTATTCATCCATTCCCAAAAGTAAAAGTAAAAATCTCACCGACCCGGGGGACAGTAGGGCGAGATTAAAGCTGCTCAGGCCACGCTTCTCTCACGCTATTTATCAGATGGTAGGTGGAGAGTTGGGCTGTTTATAATTTTGCCTCCCATCAATGTCACGGCCAGAGTGACAATGGCATTCCTGGTCGGCATTCGAAAAACCCCCAAGCTCCCACCGACTTGAGGTCCGTTGTCAGAAGAGATTTCCTCCGACTCAGACACAGGAAAATTGAAGTGTCATTTTTCTCCATTTTCACCACTCATTATTGTGGCGTTACTTTTTGTGACGTTGGGGGCTTCGGCCTTGCTGTACTTTTCTTGATCGCTTGTTCTGTTTCGGTTGCGAGAACCTTCCGAGAACATTTTTCAGTCTCAAAAGATTTGCCGCAATGTCCTCAGAACGGTGGAAAATATTCCAATACTGTGAGTTTAGGGAGGACAAAAAACGGCTACAAAACAATGACGTGGCACATAATCGGTGGCAATTTGTCATGAGACGACCGCTATTCGAAATCATCGGAGCGGCTTTTGGAGAGGATTTGCTCTAACGAGTGATTTCATATTATCAACAGATCGAGCTGAAAGAGATCTTGGTGACACCTTAAAGATTTCGGATTTCCTTGAATCTGGTGGACTTTGGAAGAGATAAACAAAGATTCAATGACTATCTCTGTGAGTCAGCAATCGTTTCTTTCATTTTTTTCTTGGATGCAACGACAATGGAATCTCGTTATTCGAGTTCAAATATTCGTTTCTATTCATTGTCCTGAAACTGAATTCAAAGGTTTTAATGATTCAACGGGTCACCGAGGGTCCCATAAAGATTCTTACCTTGGCTAGATATCCTAGCTCCTGAACCTAAGATCAGATCGATATCAGTTGTTTTTACTGGTGATTAACATGCCATTCGTTTATGGAAAGGGTTGTTGTGTGAGCATATAAATCCTGGCTCGTTCGTTCGGGACACTAAACCAAACCACCTGAACGCAGGTGGGTCCTCGGCTTCCCCAAGGACATCTAAGCTCCAACGCTCTGCCTGTAGTGTCGAGCTGGGGTTTTTGCATAGGATTGAAGACTATCCACTACCCACATGGAGCCGAAACCCTGAACACTCGTTGGAGACATCTCTATTCCCGTCTGCCCCTATCACTGCAACCGTTACAACGTGTGTCATGGTATTAGCAGTACGACACAGAGGTTGCCACTAGATCCTCTCCGTCCTCTCGGTGGAACTATTTCCAGTTTTCCGGCAAACGATGAATTGAAAGTGTCCAACGGGGAATCATATTTCAAGCGCTCCAACCGGGCAGATAATAATTTAAAATATTACATGCACCATTACCGCACAGTGCGAAGAAAAAGGGGTGGTGGAGGAGGGTGGACGTGGATATGAGGAGGACGGTTGACGATGGCGGCACATTTCCTTCCCAGTATCACCATCGGAAGCAGCAAAGCTCTGCACTAAAAAGAATTACAAATTGCTGCTTGAAAAACTACTCGCCATCGTTTATTACGCTGTGAACGGAAGCAAAACTGGGGAGGAAAATGTTTTTCCCACGCTTTCCCGGTGTGTGTGTGGCGGTTTTGAGTGGGTGAATGTTTTTCTTTAAAAATAGAAATTGCAAATATTTCCCTCCGCTTTTTTCATTCAGGTTGTTCCATTGTTATGAAACGTTTTATTATGCTTTGTGGTGAATGCAACGTTTGAAGCAGGTGATTTTCTTGTCCTTGGTATTGGTGTGCATTCTGAGGTTTAGATAATTGAATAAATCATGTAATAAGTTTTCATACACTACATTTGCTCTTTACCTCGTGAACAAGGCAGACAAGTCAAACCTTCAGCACAAACCGATCAAATTAAAGCGAAAAGACTCTCCTAATCATCTGCTGCTGCTTCATAAACGATAGACAGCTTCAAGGAACCTCTGGATCCAGTCATAAACTCAATGCGTTTGCTTCAGCTACAGGACACTTGTTTGTTATGAAACCGGCATTATCCTCGTCCCCGGAGGAGAAGGTATTGATTGAAGCGAAAGCATGATTAATGATGATCCAACGTGAGCTGACAAGCTGATGGAGCATATTTGACGGGAATGTACCCAGGGGCTAGTAATTGTAACAGTTAACTGATGGAGTAGAATGGTTAAAGCTGCACCGCATGTTAGCTGTTACAACATTTATTATCAATCTGGATGGAACATAACTGGGTCATCTATCATAATTGTGTGTTATTCTTTTCTTTTCAGCCAATGGAGGTATACCTGATAACTTCATATATCGATCGCTCTCTCTTATTATGAATGGCATTACGAATCCTTAATTATACGTTCAATCGCCAGGGAATTGCTTTAAGATTCAATTAAGCCATACCCATTTGTCATCAACCGAGTGAATGTAGAATACAAATGCCTTTTATCTCACATCCTCTAGATGCCAATGATAGGTCCAAAAGCTCTCCGCTGTTTATCGGCAAACATTGTGCTACTGATGACGATGGAACACGATTGTTGTGAGATGTATCATTTGATATTTGCCGATTGAACGCACAATCCACATCGCCATCTTAATGATATTTTATCACATGCAAACAGAGCCACATACCAACTCATTCACACACGCGCTGTAGGTTGTATTGCATCGATCAAAGGACAACTCGCCTGTAAGCACTCGAACCTCGGCAGTGTGTTCCTCCTGCACACAGCAAAGGTCCTTGTACGTTGTCTGCTGTGAAGTGTCACTTAACCGCAGCAAACGAGCCTGTCGCTGTCAAGTTAATAACTAGCAAATCCACTTTGGCTCCGACAGAATCCGTCCTGATTATCACAGCGTTGCGGAGGCCCAACCCGTAGAGACGAGCGAGGGCAAATCCCAACAGTCATAAGCTTCATCGCTCCCACAAATGGCGTTAAACGTGTCGTTACCATCCAATGCAACGCTCAAAGGCAGTGTGTTTTGATTGATCGTTATGGGCGTTGGTGTTCTCTCGTTGCCCTTAGGCCTCCAAAGCAGAACGCTTTAATCGACGGGGGTTGGCTGTGAGAAAATATTTTGACTAGTGTGAACAGTGTCACATTGCGCGAGAAGCATCCCGACACTTCACACTCGGAACACAAATTGTATCACATTTATTTTATTCATCAAAATACAATTTTATCAAACACAAGACTTTCCTGTCCTTCTCATGTTGCGCAAATGAATCACTTCCTGGATGATAATGAGTCTTTCTACCATTCCTCAATTCTGTATCCTAGTCGAGTTCTTTAAAAGCCACTATTCATCCGTTTCAAGCGTCGCACTGCGAATTTCAATCCAGTATCCAATCGACGCTCTGGAATTGCAATCAGAAATGACTGTTATTGCGTTTCAATTGCGACATACCAGCTATTAATGCGTTACCTGCACGATTAAGAAGTCGCAAGTCGTTTCGAAGATCGGCGGAAATAGGTTTTCCATGGGACACATGGCACTCCGCGTGGCTTCTGTGGCTGTTTTTGTTTGGAAGAAAAGTCACGTTCGAACCATCGTTCCGAGAAATGATTTCAAGATTGAAATTTACGGCACTTGCGGTTGGTTACGATTAAATTGTAGCCGCTTTTAAGCCATTTTGTAGGATTGCTATAGAAAACTATAATAACAGTTCAACATTAGACAGGGCTATAGTAAAAGAAAGCGGCTATTTCGTGAGTACTTTTTAGCGATTTTAACAGCCATTTGCTACATAAGAATGAACAAACTACAATTCGCTTACACGTTTGTCCTTTGTGACCTTCAACAAGCACCGAATAAGCTAAATTTGACAAGCTTCATTTAATGAAATTTCGCACTTCATTCCTGCATCTGCACGTGTGCACGGCTTGCCACCTTATACAGTGTGAAAACTACAATAAAGTGGCAAATCTGACATCCGTAGTCAGTGCCACTATAGCGTTAAGAAGATGCCTTTAGGCAAACACTTTACTTCCCAGTAGCTACAACAATGAAAAAAAAGTGAAAGTGGATGAAGTGTGAGCAGATCTCATCGACTGGCCATGTGAAGCGCTTTCTTGTTTATCCAAGCATACCGCCGACGACGTTAACGAACGCCGGCCCGGCTTCCTGCTCCTGCTTCACCGTGCACTCCACTTCATTAAGTCCCAGTCCAGCAACATTATGAGCGCTCTTGGCGCAGTTAGCGTGGCGAAGGTGAAGGTGCAAATGAAACTTCCGTGCATATGTCGCGCTGTCGACGAGGAACTGACGTAAGATGTACTCAACTCCTCATCCTGAACCTACCAGTGGGCAGGCACGTGAGCAACCAAGGCCCGAGATGATACAATGAGGCACCATCATAGCACACCGTGTAGCGGGACGTGCCTGTTACCATGCTTTATGAACCTTTTAGAGCTCGTTCAGCATCGATTGTTCCTTGCTATGGGTGTTTGCATGTTTACCAACGCTTTCTCGCTTCACCGGTCGGCGAAGAATCTCTCTGGCACGACGCACGTTTATGGTAGTTTATTACGCCATGTTGCGAGACTCGAGAATGTAGGGAGAGCATGTACTTTTTCCACCCTGGAAAATTGCATGTTTTGCTCCATGCAAAGGTACGCTCTAAACATTGGTTTTGTGGATGGATTTTCGAGTGACGAAGGATGTGCTTGAAGGTGTGTCCTGGTGTCGTTAGATTTTATAGCAAATCGATGCAGCGAAGGGTAACAACGAAAGCGACTTCCTTATCTTTACGTTAGGACAAAACACAAACACGTGTACTGCGCCATTTTTTCTCACAAAAGCATCACGAACTGGGACACAAAACAAATGTCTTAATTCCATCCCGTCCATCCCGAAGGGTCCCATTTTCTGATGTCCTGTTTTGTGCCCCATTAACTCGTTGAGGAACCTTTTATTCAAATCCTCTCGAATGTTTTGATTGGTATGCATGGGATGGAATTGCTCATACGTCACACTCCTTAATCATTTCCAACTTACACATCGGCTGAATGATGTGAGCCACTTTATGGTGGCTATTTATCAGAGCTTGCAGAACAAACTCTAAAACTGTGCTCCTGAATTCTTGGTGGTCCTTTGGGAGAGCTGCGCTATCACTCAGCCCCGTAAAATCTTTTCTTCAGGCAAATGGTATACATCCGTTCTGCACTCACGATTGTCACATTTCTACCACGTACGAAACTAGAATTTCCAATTGTGCTCCAATTCCGAGACCTTGCAATCGTACGCAGCATGGTAAGTTATTTTATTGTCGATTTATGAACTTTGCATGCATCCCCAAGCCAGCGGGAACATTCATCGGTCCATAGATCTTTGTTGAGAATCTGTTCTCTTTCTTGGAGTTCGTGAGGGAGAAGCTGTAGAAACCGAAAGCTGCTAGTGTCCGCCTTTCCGCTCGACTCGATTTCCCAGCTCGACAAAGAAATGATAAATGGGTTCAGTTTCTAGTTTGACAAATCGCCCAGGCAACGTTGGAAGTGCATAAAGAAAGAACGAAAGTTGTACATGACCAATTGAACATTCGCCCATCTGCATTAGGGAATATGTATAAAGAAAGTTTAGTATCGTGCGTTTCGGTCTCGCTATGGAGAACTTCATTTTCTGGGAAAGTAATTTCATGTTATCTTCGCTTTGTGATACGTGAACCATTACAACCAAGCTTTGATTGAAGCAATATCCGTTTCAAAAATTAATAGATTCATATCCGAGCGATTCCCCAAGCGATGATTTCTTAAAAAGATCCAGTCCATCAGGTATTGGTTGAGGTTGGTAAACACCGATGCATGAATTGAAAAAATCCATTACTGACAAACAAAGACTTTAACTGTCGTCCAAAACTCCAAGGTGACGAAATCCTTATCTTTCCTAGAGAGTGCAAAATACTGAGAAATAATCATCGAAAAGCAATCATTTCATAAATAATTTTTCTTCCATCTGTAAGAGCATAATTTTCCTGTAGCTCGATCATTAAACGACCGAATTACACCTCCATTGAGCGTCCATCCAGAGAAGCGACACGACACACTTAATGGTCTGATAAATGCAATAATTAATGTGCCCGTTCCCTTTGGGAGATAAATCTCGACCCTTATCGTGTCGCAGTTTTTCGGAGTCACCCATTCAGTTACACTTCCCGGTTTGAAAACCCTCCCGGTAAAAGCAACACTCCCGAGACCAATAAACACACTTACAGAAAGGTCAAACGTGGGACTTATAAAGGGGAAAAGGTCGATGCTGCTTGAACGATAATAATTATGCAAAAAATCGTTACTAAACCAGGCCAGCGATGTCGCATGGGCGATAGGTGAAATTATAAATATTGCATGATGTCGACGAAATGAAAAATATTTACTATACAGACGTAGATATTCTTTGAAAGAAAGATTAAAATATTTGTTTAAGTTGATCGGTGTTTGCATGTAAAAGTAATTGGTTCAAATTAAATTCGTTAGTGCAGATTCAGATCTTGTCTAGACTAACAAAAAGAAACAAAAGCATTTCAAAAAGAGGTAGATAACGCATAAAATATGTTATCCCTTAAATTGACTGTTAAGATTTTCTTGCATCTGAGAACTATTCCTCGAAGGCATACATTATACATGACTAGAGAGCAGGCGGTATGCCTTCCAATTTGCTCCACAAATTTCATTAACTAGTCCATTTTGTTTACAACATGCTAAATTTCCACCGTGAAGTGGTCTTACATACAAGCGCGCTTTGTTCTACCGCTCCCCAACAGAAAATTGCCAAAATCTGTTAGAACCATCCGAATATCGCAACACAACAGCTCTCGAAGGCAGCCATTCCATTCCAACGAACAACGCACATTACAAAACCCGAGGGAAGCAGGTGCGTTCTCTGCTATACGGCCACATATTTGGTTACGCGTGCGGTTAAATACGTTGGTTGGTGAGCTTTGGTTGGCTGTTCAGCTTATTTAAGGTGTTTAATTTGTTGACAGCATTATGTGGTTACGTTATTAGGCATGAGCTTGCCGCACTCAGCATCTAACTCGTCGAAAGCGTCTAAAGGAATAAACTCCATTTCGCTAGTAGTTTAAGGACTCACCGCGAAAATTAAGCTTGAAATAAAATGATTCCAAGAATTTGATTATTTCTACGTCATTGTTTTCAGAGATCCCTTCCAGCTGTGTAGTGCGTTGTAAAAATCAGATCAGAGTACAATAACCCTGAATCGTAGAAAAACTGGACTCATTTTCTTTCGATTAGCTCGTCACTATCCAGCCACAAACATTCTATGAAAAATCGCTCCCAAAGTGCAGCTTCATGAAAATGCTCTTCTTTTGTTCGATCGGGGAGAACATTGTTGGCAGCAGCTGTCCATTGATCGAGGCTAATGTGTTCCAAACTGAAGGCTGCGCTTGTGCTTAGTGTTCGACGGCGCGGCATGTCTTTCGCTAGGGTTGAGTGGTTTCTGATGAATAAGAAATTCCAAACTAATTGCTATTCAATCCTCCATTAATCCATCCCGGTCTAGACGGAGGACAATGAACTTCAGCCAATACTCGAAACATGAAAGACTTTCCAAGGGGTGGATTTCAATAAATTCTCATGTAACTCGACTGTTATTAAGCAACAAACGCTGCTACCCCTAGTGCGGCTTGAATGGCTATTTTTCGCGCTAAAACAGTAGTATGTATTTCAAATAATGCTAAACTTTCCATCGAACGAATCGAGTCAATTGAATTCTTTTCCTGCAAACCACCGTCGCTCATTGTCGGGTTAAGCCAGGTGGAAAATTAATTTCTTCGTGTGCTTCACCGAAACTGACCCGACAATCGTGGAATTTTGTTCCATTTCGCCACAACACACCCAACTTTTGCAACGGCACACTGCAAGTAAACGTCGCCCCGGCAGAGGGTGACAAGTATTTCAATCAATCGGAAAACTTTCCTTTGGAAAACGATCCGTAAATTACTAAACTTGTTTCAATTAGTGTCCGAGGTTTGTGGTATGTCCGCACTGCATTCAAGCTTCTTCTTATCGATATTCTCTCTCTCTCTCTCTCTCTCTGTGCTGCAACGAAAATGGTTGAGGATACTAAAATAAACGATGAACCAGGATAAACCCACGGTTAAATGATGAGTTTTCACAAATTCTCCACACAAAAGGCTCCATTTCCCGCATTTTTGTTTTGCGATGCTTGCGAATGCAATTTACTGTGCTTGTGTATCCATTTTGTTGCTAATAAATTGAACCCTTTAATTAAAACTGATACCAAATCGAATTGATTTTGATTGATTCAGCCATATTTCAACTGTAGACATTCATGTGAAGCCCCTTTTTTGTGTATTTTTTTGGGGTAACATTTTTCTGCTATAGTCATTCCCGAACCCCGAAAATAATAAAAAAGGGATCGAACAAAAAAGGGTTCAATTACACATTCCCAAGCCTTCGTACAAAACGAAAATGCGGGGCGTAAAGAACAACGCGACCACGACCTTCAGATGTACCAAGAGCTTTATTTCCAGTTTAAGCGTATTTTGCGCGTTTCAAACCCATCAGCACAAATGATTCATTCGTTCGTGTCCGTTGCGACATGAAATATATTTTAATAATATCTAACGTCGACCAGACCAACAAGGGCTTGCGAAGAGAGAGAGAGAGAGAGAGAGAGAGAGAGAGAGAGAGAGAGAGGACTGCAGACTTGTGTCGAGGTTGTAATAAAATTAATGGTTTTACATATAACCGCTCGTAATGTAATGTATGTAGGTGTCTCGTTTTCTCGTGCATCTGTCACGGTTTTGGGGCCATTACTCGTGCTCTGATACTGCTGACATAGGTTGCAGTAGCAGGGTTTTTTGGGAGGCAATTTGTCCGAATTCCCTTACTTCTTTTTTTGTTCCGTACGCGAACAAATTATGACAGTATGGCGTTTATTCATTTGACTGGCAGTGTTGGGTGTGCGGTTACTGCAAACAAAAAATTAATTATAGTGTATTGTAGCATTATTACGCTACTTCCGGCTCACAGGGTTTTTTCAAGTTTTTTTTTTATTTCAGGCAATGTTATGCTTTATTACTTTATTTGTATTTTCAACAATCATCTCAAATTACAATACGGCATCAGTCCGTAATTATTAATAAATAAAAAAAAATCATCTCAAATTGTTTAAGAATTCTTATGAAGTTATATTCCTCTTTCAAAACAAAAGCTGTAACTTATCCTTATAAATAAGACCCTCTTCGAAAGCTTACCTCCAAAAGAATCTTTGTTCCTCGCCTTTTGTTACATTCATTATAGTTCATTGAAATTTAAACATTGAGAATTAATTACCCTGCCCTCCTCCTCCTTTTTGTGTGGGAGTACGAATTTATTGCTACTAATATCAATGTTTCCATTGCGTTGGTCGGGTCATAATTTTCATGATTCTTGCTGTCCTTCCTGCTCCTTCCGGTACAATTTCTTTCAAACTGGCAGCCTAGCTTCATAAGTGCCATTCTCTGGAGAGGATAATTAGTTTCGTACAAGAAATATGGCCACCGGGCTGGTTTGCTTTTTCTCACCCACCAAGACCCCAAGAAAACTAAAAAAAGGAGTGGCCCATGTTCGTCTGCTTTGTCGCACGCCTCGTTAGGTCAATTTATTCAAAAGCTATGACCCATAAGCAGCAGAATTTTGTTACAAGACGGGTGCACGATACATCTGGCGATACAATGCACCCTTTCCGGGGTTTACCCGGGTGTGACCAGAGCTCGGTGGCGAAGAGCAAAAGGCCATTATTTCCACATTATTCCACGGTATTCAAGCTTGCAATGGATGGTGGCCAGAAATTGAGGTGCAGCTGCAGCTGTAAAGCCATATTCCGAGCACCAAATCCTAGGCAACAAGTTTCGCACAGCCTTTCCGTTCACTGCTGGCCTTGCGAGGAAAAAAAGGTCGGTGAAAAAAACATTCGCACTGACGAAGTGCTCTGTGCTCTCTGTGCTGCTTGCAATGCATGTCGTATTTTGTTCGTTCACAATCACTACTGAAACAGACCAACGATTCATTTCAAGGACAAAAACCTATTTTTACGCCTGTTCTCCTTTTATGCTTTCCTTGCTTTACGTTTCGAAAGGTAAGTGGAAGAAAAAGCGTGTTCTACATTGAATTCGATTTGTTACGAGCATCGTAAACTGGTCCAGTTTATATGGTACAAAGAAAAATCAGATAGGAAAATCCCTCAGCATCATCACCGCACTTCATTGTGCTATGGCTTACTCCGTCTCTGTTCTGAAGCGTGTTGGAACGAACGGAATCGGGGCTGTGTCATCAGGAATTCTTTTTCCCACAGTTGTCCCCCAGAATTCTTTAAAGCAGAATCATAATATTGTACCTTTTACGACACACCTTTGTACGCCAGAGCAGCAAATTGAAAAATTCATTTAGTCGTGTAAATATGTGTTGTACAGCGGTTTATGAACTTCTCAGTGGAAAACAGGGAAACAAAATACCGATCTTCGCCTTCACTCCGAGTTCTAACGAAACGATATAAAAGATTAACTGGCACTAAGCCAAAGTGCACTTATCTTTCGACTTTACTGATGACTTTTTGCCCCGAACTTCCGGCTGCAAATCTCAGAATCAATCGGTTGAAGTAGTTTCAAACTTTCTTTGATTTGTCTTACCTTTTCCCTTTTTGCAACTGGCTCGATGAATAATCAATGTGTCTTTTCTAGGGCGTGTCTGTGTCTCTGGCATAGTGTTGAAGAAACTAAGCTTCTTGTGCAGATTTAGTTGCTTTGCGGACTTTATGCGAGAAGCAAATGTGACAGTGTAAATAATGCAATTTTAAATAATTAACTTGGCAACCAAAGTTATCAAAAGTGGCGATGCGAATCGAAAAACACTCACGATGCAGTTGACTCGCACTTTGCAAAGTTAAAAGTTTTCGAATAAAATAATCCAAAATAAAACAAAACGAAGAAGCAAACAAATGGTGATGCATAAAGATACTTGGCATAACATTCCGCCATCATTAAGAACGACCGATGATTCGGGAAAGCTTTTGCTCAACCGTCCATGAAAACTCGAGTGAATGCAAAATGGCTACCTTAACCGTTTCTATCAATCATACTTTCATTTCTTCTCCCAACGATGACGCAAAACCGAAAACCTTCTTCAAACTAAAATCGTTCTCAAATACTGCCCTGCTGAATATTCTCCACCCCCGGACACTGTAATCAGTGAAAAGCTTGCCGACAAATTGCGAATTTACAAATCGTCCAACAAGCAAACACAACATGTGCGGCCAGGCCCATCCCGGACGGTGTGGGGAAAAAAAGAACACAACACTTTTCCACTGTCACGGTCGGTTGCCCTCCAAAACCTGGCTCATTTTGTTTATTGTTTTTAACGTCTGTCATTGGACGGACCGCTTCTTCCATTCGCTTCTACGAATTTCGCGTGGAAGACCGATCTTCTTGAACAAGATTTATGATTCTCTCATTACGAACAAGAATTAATGTAAAAAAATTAATGATTTGGCAGATTTTGTGTACGCGCGTGCAGAGAGTGCTGAGAGAAAATGGCGGTCCCACCCAGGGAGAAAACATAACCACCAACAAATACACGAACTGGAAGGAGAACACCACCACAAGCAGTGGCAACCAAATCGGCCTTCTAGGGTCTATCCTCCGCCAATCGTCCCTCTGTGTGTCCTGTTTTATCTTCCTTTACAACGGACTCGGGGTTTTCCGTTTTTTTTTTTTGACAAATTTACAGCCACAGGAAAGTTTCCAAAACCCGGAGCCATCGGGAAGAAACCCGGAGGTCATGTCCTTCCGCGTGGGTCGGTCCGACCGACCGCATCCCGCGAGCGACAGCATGACAAATGAACGGCAATTAGGAAGTTTTCGTTATCTGGAATTATTTTTTCGCTGAGCTGGTTGAGGACGGCTTGCTTTAGTCGTCTGCCGACGCTTTTCCGTTCGTTTGCTCATTGATAACAGAGATATATTCATCAGCGGTCCAGCAGGATAATCAACGATGAGACGCTTTGGCGCGCTTTTTATTGTACAGCGAAAGAGGAATGAGGGGGATCTCGTATTTTGTTTAGTATTGCATATCTACTAATTAGCAACTTCTGTTCGCAGATAAATAAGCGATTATTGAAAGGATTATTGGAACCCTTTTTTTGACATTTTTACTTTGGAATAATAATTCTTTTTAATTTATTCTTCACTTACATTCCAATACCAGTATCAGTGAGGTGGGCTCGCTTGTCTTCCAATCTTCCCGGGCCCGGTACCACGCTTTAAAAAGAGGTGAACGCTTTGCGGACTATCTTGGTTTCGTCTATATTGGTTTGAGGGTCTCCTTTGTAGCAAAAGTTTACCGAAGGATCGAGCTCGCGGTATGAAACCTCGGGTTGGAGATAAACGAGGAGCTAACAAATACTGATCTACACAGGGGAACAAAAGTACAGATAAGAGATCGTATATCCGAAGTCATCCACGACTTCACCTATCCGGGATCAAAAGTCAGCTTGACTGTCAACCGATCATACGCGCGATGGATAACTCTAGGACTATATAGAACATTTACAGTCGGACCGCTGTCCAAAACCCTCGATGGGTTTTTTAAATATAAATCCTGATAAGTGAGCAATAAATTTCATTTCGATCTATATAAGCTACCTTTATAACAAGTCATTTGAAGTGGCTTCATTTAACGTTTTATTCAAAACCGTAACAATCTTATAAAGCTGTATCCAAGTACACCTGGGTACGACTGAAGTGATGAGTTTAACTGGAACTGCAATGTTTTCGAAAGCCATCAGCTCAAAATGCATCATCCTGCTATTCTATGCTATAAATTCTCGCTATAAAAAGCTCACTCCAAACGTAAGCGTATTGAAACATTCGCTTTACTCTGCTCCGAACCCATTGAACCACAATCCTATTGCGAATAAAAAGTTAGTCTCGTACATTCGCTCTACATACCAAAAAATATATGCTTTATTAATTAACAGATTGACGACATTAGAAAACGCGCAAAACGCCTTTTTTAGGGAACTCCCAAACCATACATAAAAAGTAATGGTTTTTGTATGTGCACGAGGTTTGTTGATGATGAATGGTACTACACTTTGAACAGGCACCTTTTTCCAGGCGAATCGTTTTTCGAACCACACACACACTAATAAAAAAGCTGACTAAAACAGCAGTTATAAATAAATGAAGTTCGAAGTTATTTTTTGAGCACGGCTGCAACCCCCTTTTATCGTGCACGGCAAACCGAACATGTTGTGAACGGCAGCCAGAAACTACTGCACTCGAGAGTTGAGATTAAATTTAGATTGTTTTGAAAACAATGTTTTAGAAAACTTCCCCCTTTTCAAAAACATCAATGCTTTGCTCCACCAGTTCAAAGCGGACAGTGTGCAGATTAAAAGTTTAAATTGATTCCTTTCATGTGATTAATACTTAAATGACTTTTTGGAAATGTAAATAAAAAGATGCATTAGTGCATTGGTCTGTTTTATCCCGAACGAGCACCAAAAACACGGAACCCAGTTAGAAAAGGTCCTGAATTCAAATGCTACCAACTGTTTATGCACATAGCATTTATTCGTAGCAAACGCGACGTCGTAAATTTTATTCTCAGTCGCTTTTTACACAATAGCGCCATCCTTGTACGATTATGTCAATCACAGCGTAAATGTTTGCTTATTGAAATTTAACGCTCTTTCGAGGAGTAATAATTCCACTGCTCCTCTAGGCGCAATTTGAACATTCCATTACAAATACATCTGCTTTTCAAGCTACCAACATTGCTCGCGTTCAACGAAAATGAGCGATGCGATTTTCTCTCCGGAATATAAAAAAAACGCTTGCACAGTTCGTCCGGAAATCTTCAACGCTTATGGAAATCTCATCGTTCTTTTGACGGATACGAAACCTAACCTAGAACGAGGAAGGACAAGGCAACGGTTCGCGTTAAGATGCAATCCAGCACCAGGTGCAAGATGTCATCCGCTGCCGTCCCACCAGTAGCCGCAATAACAGCAGCGAGATGAAATATTTCCCGTCGTTACATCAAATGTAAATATTATTTTATGACCCAGGGGAATCAATTTTTTTCATGCGCATGAGAAGGATACGACTAGGGATGAAGCTCAGTAGGAAAGGGAAGGATCTTGTCCTTCAAAGGCAAAGAAGCGGATGAAGGAGTGATATTGGTTGAAGCGAACAGGTTTTACTGGAAGCAACGCAAGACGCGATAGAGCCAATATAGAATCGGTTTCGCATTTCTTCAATCCTATTCCGTTGCTGACTCGAGAAAGAGAGAAGAGATTTGTAAAAGAACGAAAGAGATGTGATGCTTTTTCCTCAGACATCAATCGTGCTGAAGTCTTCGCCATGTTTGCACTTCAATTGGCATATCTGTTGAATTTTTATCACAAATTCACAGCGGAGCAGTTGGCTTGAATAATATTTGTTCTCTTTTGAGATTCCACGAAGGGGTTTCTGCTTAACTTATTTGCACCTTGCGTTCCTTCTTTCTTACTCTGTCACTTACTCAGTATGTGATCCTTGAAAGTGGTCTAAAAGATGAAAACGAAAAAAAATATTGAATGTCATCTCTTTGAGAGCGTTACTGTGTAAATAAGAGCCCTAGACAGAATACCTAGACGGATCCACATAAAGCCATTGAAGGTAAATGAGCCATGTCATCATTATCGTCACCAGTGGTGCTAGGTGTATCAGCTTCACTGGAGGCTCATTCTTCAGTACAAATTATCCACGACCGTGATACTAGGACATTAAACGATTTACCCGTGTTTGAGCCAGAAAATGGGCCCATTAGCATTTCACACTCAACGGATCAATTATACGGAGTTTCTCTGTGATGTGTCCCATAAGAGAGTAACACTCTGTACAACGGAATGCACATTTTATACCATTTTCCCAAAACTCGAACAAACGTGTTTCTTCTGCAGTATGTATTGAAATTGATTTCTGAATGGTTGGTGGCAGGCCTATTACTCTGTGACCACCATCGATGGCTAATTGCAGAACCTCAACACAAATGATTTCACGTCAAAACTAATGGAATGGAAATTCAATCCTTCGCTGCGCTACCAGCATGAAAGGTGGGCCGTGCATAGTAATATCTATTTCGAGGCTCATTCACCATAATCTCTCAATCAATGCACCATTTGATGAACAATCAACGATCCGCCAAAGCAAATGTTTCATGTAACCGAACAACATTTTAAATAGCTCTGTGATCCAAACCGCTCAGTTCATCCAGATCAAACGAAATGACATCTGTGAAGTATAAACTTGTTGTGAAACTTTGAGTGAAGGTGCATTTCGATCATACTTCAGTTACTTCGAAATAACAGCCGGATAAACTGCGCAAAGGTGCCAGGATACAGCGACACACCATTGACGTTCTGCTGCTCAAAGTTATCCAAATTAACCAATTCTTTCATGTGAGTCGAAATGAAACAAAATTGAAGTATGGTTGGTTTAGAGTCTGATTGCTTCTCTTACCCGGTGTTTCACATCAGCAAGTACATATTATTAACATGTATGATTTAAATTCACTGTAAAAAAAAATTGCGACACTCGATTGAACCGCTTTCAATGGACTGCTAACTACGACGAAACGACACGTTTAGGAATGCATTCACAGCAGATTTTCCAGCACTGCACTTCTCTCGAAGCTTCCAGCCAACCGTGACACAAATCGGGACCGAAATTGGCAGACATTAATGAGACACACGAAGGATAAAATAACACTTCCAGTTCGAGATCGTGACAGAGAGAGAAAGCAAGAGGGAGCTAAGGAAAATGGTAAAAGGTCGGCTGCAATCACCGTTTTCACATTTTGTAAATCACGGCCAAACGAGAATGGTTCTCGGGGCTGGGTTTAAATAATTTATTCCACCAAGGAACGTGATACGAATGATGGTCACCATGGCGCACTACAGTTCAGTGATAATAGTTTTGATTCAACCGAAGCAGTTGAATATTGGAGCTTTAATTACAGAGAACTGAGCTTCAGTTAACATACATAATGCAGGAACCATCTATTTCCTATGCAATGTAAAAATCGAATCAAAATACATTTCAACTTGTTCAAAAATTCTATGTTCCAGTGTATCGTAGCCTTAATCGATTTCTGTGCTATCTGGAATCGAAAATATTCAACAATTTTCCACATTCGCTTCAAATATATTCCTTCACAACGTCCATGGGCTTTCTCTGTTTCGCGTGAAGAAATCGTGACTTTCGGTTTACTTTCCCATAATCGCCTGTGCTGTGTTGCCTTGCGGCCGGGAAAGCTATTTATGAACAGCAGTTTGATGCGAGTGATCGGAAAAATCCTCACTCAAGCCAAGGAGGATTTTGGGGGTTGAATGGGTTAATGGATTTATGATGAAAACTTTTTGTCCAGTAATGCTAGCTTGGATAGCCAATGCCATGAGAAAAGAGATTTGGAAACAAAGCGATTTCTTCCTCTCCATACTGTTACGAGGCCACGAGTAGGGGCATCTGTATAGAGTAGTCGTACGAAGATTGTAAACAAAATAATAACCATACTTTTCATTACAATCGATTCATGGCGCACATTTTTCAATTGTTGATCAGACATTACCCTCAGGTCACAATCGGTTTTTGTTGCCCTAAGGCCATTCACCACAAAGTTATGCTTTTATGCACGCAACGCTTCTCACCATTGGGCGCCCTTTAGACAATATCAACCGGTATCAATTTACGAGCATGGATGGAATTCTCCCAATAACCCTTGTCTTCCATCGGGCTTTATCCTCGTTGCGTGTTTCTGTGAAGAACCCAACAAAACTATCCCGGAATACTGCCGACCCAAGCCAAACTCGTTCTCTTGCGGTCCAGAGTCTTGAGTAGTTGCCTTGATGCCTTCTTGCCAACGGATGGAGGACGAGCAGGTCGTCGCTCTTGAACAAATAACCATAAAATGTAAACAAAATTATCCCTACAGCTTCCATCGGGGCTTCATCCAGCCTCTACAGAAGCCTATTTCTTGGCCACGACTAGTCGCATGATCTCGAAGAAAGGTTGAGAGGCTCGGTGAATATGGTAGTACACGTCTTCAACGACGCTTGTGGACGACTTTGAAAGCTGCTTTAGAATTTTCTTGGTAGAATGTTTCCTTCGTTGTGGGTATTGTTGAACAAGAAGACTTCTGCGTTGAATGTGTTCGCATCGGACCATTGCAACTCATAAACATAAGCCACAAAGGCCTCTCGGCTTGTAACAGCACAGCCTGGAAAATGAATTTCAACACCTTTCCTTAGCAGCAGACAACAATGTTTACAAGCGACATTGTTATGGTGTGCTTCATAGGCTAAACTGCTTCTTACGCTCGAGTTATTGAAGAAATAGAAAAACTTGTAAGGAGCAGTTCAATTGAACATGTATTTTGAACAAAACACACTTATGAAATTGTTATCCCGCATTAGAAATGAAATGATAACAATCAATCGATCTAAGCGCAGGAATTTGAATCCAGAATCTAGTAGTATTAAACATGTTGGGAGCGCTTTGACACTCCTGAGCAAGCATGTTATTCTCTCCGCAAAGTCTGAAAGAGAGAGCTTCGACTTCTCACGGGATAAAATGGCGAGATTAATCGTATGCTGTGCATCTGCAAGAGTGAGATGGCGTGAGCGACGAACTGTTGAGTGAGCAGGAGGTAGACGCTGGAAATGTTTACATCCCTGAGCTTCTCTCGCCACTGACAGCACCATCTCGGTTGATCATTTTCATCAACAAACAAGTTCAGAAGATGTTGTTCCAGTTCAACTTAAAAACAGTATTCGAACCCATGTAAACGGATTTTCAAGATACATCAGTGTGATTCTCACTAACCAATCCAACGTTCCCATAAGTCTCCAGAATTCTTTTGCACTCAGTAGAGTTTGGGATGAGTAAGTTGTGTCCTTTTTGACGACAGCATAAAAACGAAACGCGGTCGATCAACGCGGAATCGCTGCCTGTTAATCGAATTTTAATGACCCCAGTATCAGTGATGCTCCTCGTTCGTGATTTCTCGAGGCGCTGACATTTTTTAGCACGGCGTAAACACGAACATGTGACAACTTCCTGTCCCACCCTCAATCCCCTCCGATACAATTTCTCGGTTCCATCATCCCTTGGGGTCATGCGACGGAGGTCGTTTGGAGGTTCCATCAGGGCGGCTTTTAAAGTTTGTGCCGATTCCGATGGAGGACACTGAGCCAAACGGGACGCTCAACAACACCAACAAACAGCAACAACTGAGGCGCGAATATGGCCGCACAAGATACAGATAAAATTCAAATTTATGCTCCACTCCAACTAATGAAAACGGCATCTCGACCCAACCCAGCTCCAGGACCTGTTCCATCGTCGAAGGTAGGGGGTGTGTTAGTGTTTGTTGTTTCAGTTCGATTGTCTTCCGGTCAGCGAGGGACGGACTTGGATCGATCTGTTACGGCTAGGTGGTTTTCCTTTTTCACTGCTATTCGCGGCGTTCTTTCTGCGATTCTTGACCCATCGCAGCTCGATTCCTCCAGTGCTGCGGCACCACTCAAACCGCAACCGTGGCTGCAAAAGAGATAACAAAAGTTGGTTGACATAAATTCTCCATCCTTTCCTTCGAATCCAAACACACTTCCTGATCGTGGCTGAATGTGGCGGTGTCTGACCACGTTTTTCCGACCTGAGCACAGGCTTACATTGTGAGTTTTACGTTTCTTTCCTATTGGTCGATCCGTGCGTCCAGTGGAAATTACGACCCAATCCATCCGAGCAGTGGCTTCTTTTACAACTTGCCGTGATGAACTGCAACGGACGGGTTGCCTGCCAAAACGTGTGAGAACGGGCGTCTGTTGCATTTCCGGTTTAGGATCGAAGCAAGAATGAATAGGAAAAGCGACGGTCTGATCCTATTAAGATGATAAATCAGGTCGCAAAAGGTTGCTTAATCCATTCGCAAACAATATGTGGCGCGATTAAGCTCCGATTTCTGCATCTAGCCATTGGAGAAGCTACATATTGTATTAGTCAGTCGAGCATGGCTTAGCATTCCTTGGAGCATTCCGGTCCATTATTAAATTTCGACAGGGAGCAATGTATGCAAAAGGAGGACAAGTTCACGCGAGACTTTTAAGCGTCTTCTAATGAACGCTTCAGGGCTGAATAAACTTCCTATGCAAAATTGTGGTGTCTCGTTTCTAATATCATTGTTCAACAACTCCTTCGTGAGAAATGCGAGCAACAATGGGGAACAGCTTGTTCTAACTCGCATGCAACGTGTCTAACGCTCCGTTCAGTGGATTCACCCAGTATTGCCTACTTCAGATCACATCCAAGACACACCGCCTCATGTCGCGGTGTACAACGAACCAGCGAAACCTCTGAACCGGAACAGGGAGAATTGGAGGGGCAATTCGAAGCGTCTTGCTATGATGCCTCTAGGGCTCTTTGGGAGATGTTGGCGAATGCACAACGAACAAGCGAGTTTGAATGAACGAAATTGAATCAATGAAATATTCACCGTTCGATGAACAGAAATCGAAACACGATGCAATGGTGCAAGGACCTCGGAGAGGGTACTAGAAGTTTTGAATTAATCCGAAACAGTGTTTCAGGATCGATGCATCTACGTCCAAAAGAAGAAGGAAGGTAGAATTTAGGCAGTTTAGGCTTAGTGAAATTAAACTCTAGTCGATCGTGCAAGCAATAGAAGCAATAACTTGAAGTAGCATCACTTCATACAGAATATTTGACTTGATTTCGTTTGACTACTCCTGAGTGCCAAATCAAAAAGTAAAAACTTCTACGGCCGAAGTAAATCAATATCAGTTATGGAGGACTACACTTTCCACACTTCGATGATTTTAATTTGTTTCTATTAAAGTTCAATAAAGTTTTCCCAAGTTCATAAATTTGCTCATGAACGCCCCGTGCGTTTCGAGAACATAATTCTCCATTCATAAACAAAGCTGAACCCAAATCTAAAGTCCATAAATATTATCCTTCCTCTGCAACAATTAACACGCCCCGGGACGAACGATACAAAATCCTAGTCTAAGCGAAATCGACTGTTCGACCCAAACAGTCCCGGTGCCCTCCGGAAGCCATATTGTGCTGACGAGCGGTTCATTATTTTCCGCTGTAAAGGCCACACTATTTCGACGATCCGTTCAACTTTCCCACCAAAAACTAACGAGACGCTTAATTTATGCTCATGAATATTAAACCGATCAATTTTCCCCCCAAAACCGTTTGCCTATTGCCAGATGGTGGAAGTAGCTGTTTGCTAACTTAGTCGCTGGTTGATGCCTGATCAGCTGGAAACTAAATCAAACTGCATGTGTTTGTGTGTGCTCAGAGAACTCGGCATGGCTCACGCTCGACAGGCAGTCAAGACCGTTCCTTGGAGTGGTGTAAACGCGGAACCTGAGGGAGGTGGTGAAGCGATCCATCGAAACTTAAATGACTAAACGATAGCTTAGGGAAAGGGATATGTCGTTGGTGTGATGCGCGTTAACAATCAACACGTTAGCAAATCCCATCAGGATGTGTTCCCGGGCCGACCCTTTCGACACGCTGACAAACAAGTGAGGTCTGAATCACTCCCTTGAGAGATGTTTTAAGAATGGACGAAATTTCATGACTGTATAGGATAATTGTTTTGCTCCAAGTGTTCTGTGTGCTTATTGTAATACACTTACTGATATTCTCCAATGTTTTTTACACAATTAGTAAAACAAACGTTTTTCAATGTGATCAAAAGCGAACCGTCAAAACCTGTAGGTGAGTTTCAAATGTTTGCTCTCTCATTTCATCTCATCTCATCTCACCTACTCTTTTCTCATGTGAACTCATGTCATCTCGCTCGCTCAGTGTGCAGCGTGAAGCGTTTTGAGTTTCCGAGATTTCACGCGACTTTACTTTAAATAGCTAAAGGAAAAAGTGAATAGATAGGATCATCTAGGAGTTAGGAAATAGTTAAGATAATAGAAAGAAATATTTGGAGTAGATTTCTCATCCACCGAATAACTGGATGCATCTGCGACATCTCATTCAGGCTGGTTTGGTGGAACGATTCGAACTGTTCGTCATGGGAAAAGATATCTGAAGCGCCTGTACCTAGCTGAACGAACCGATTGTACGACGATAGCGGTTTGAGCAATAGGCAGAAGATAAAACCGCTGGAAATGACAAGGCGCATCGTCCACCATTTTTCTGAGCGATTGCACAAGCATCAGAGAGGTGCTACTTTTTCGGACAATTAAACCGACCGCATCAGTCCGTAAGCAACAGGTTCTCAGTACCAGAGAATATATCCGGGCGAGATTTTTAAAATTTCTTTCGTATTTTTTATATGGCTCCGGCCTATCATGGAGATTAACTCTTCCTTACAATAGAAATAATACATGTGGTTTATTTAAGTTGGAAATAGTATGCTTATTATAGATAAACTTTTTTTTTGCAATGCTTTTGGAAATTTTCCGACAGCGCCAAGGATTCCAAAGGCGCAAACTCGTTTCGATTTTACTTATTCTTTGATCCTATCAACCTAAGGCACGGTTAATTGGTAAAAATAGCTGCGACTAATGTCTCCGAAACACTTTCTTCCTCTCGGTCTGTCCGCAAAACATTAGCAGTAGTAGTAGGAGTGGTTGGCAATCAGATGTCTGGATGTCTTTTCTTACGAGGTAGGTGTAGACTTTGGGATAGTAAGTTATCCCGTTCTAAGATTGCTCAGTGTTTTCGTTGGAAGCATCCGAAGCATTGCGCTGTGAAGCGCTTTCGTCTTCTAAAAGGTTGCTTACCTCTTCCATTACTTCCTCGTCTGACACTAGCACTAGTTCTATTGGTCCCATGGGCAGGTAAGGTCCGGCGACGCTACTGTAATCTTGCTGCTCCTGCTCCGGCACGTTATCTTGCTGAACTGACAACTCTGACGATTCTGAGATGTTGGATTCTATAGGCAAAGCTTCATCGGCCGATTTCATTTGTTCTGGGCGGCTTGCTTCCGGTTCATTAGTCGCCGGGGAACCGTAGCGAGTGTGTAGCATGTCAAGCTTCGTCGTGAGACTGCTACCCCGACGCATTGTTTGATTCATTTGCTTTAGCAGCTTCTGACTTTCGTTTTCGAGCCGCTCGAGCCGTTCAGCCCGTGCCGATGTGTAGTCACGCTCTTTGTCTGTGAGGCAGGACAGGTCCACGGTGGCCGTGGATTGCTGTTGTGCCTCGCCTGAGCATCCAGGCACGGGAGATGATTCTGCCTGGCGGGCCATGAATCCGTTGTGGATCTCATCGATCTGGGCCGATATTTCGGTACCCCGGTGGACCGTTTTCGAAAGCCGGTTGCGGAACTCCTTCGCTTCTCGTTCAAGTCGCTCCAACCGCTCGGCACGCCTTTGCAGGTATTTCTGTTCATCCTCACTCAACACTCCCTGCTTGTCGGTCTTATCTAGGGACTCGTCCGTTCCCTCGTTCTGTGCCGCCTCTGTAACTTGCGATGGGGATGCCGGCGGTGTGGGTGACGTGTATCGGTCCAGCGTGGAATTGAGCTCGGCCATTCGCTGCAAACGTGCTTCCCGTTTCCGTTGGAATAGCTCCTCGCTCGATAGCTCCCGAGCGGTGGCGTCGGTGTGTGACGCTGCATCCGGTCTTTCGAGGCGTTCCTGCGTAACGGAGGATTCGGCACGTTCGTCCATTACTGCCAACTCCAAACATTCCAGCTCCTCCTCACTCAGCTCACTTGCACTTTCATTCGCGCTGTATTCGCCCTCGGCATTATCGTTCCCAGTGCCAGTACGCTCAAACTCCTGCTCCTCGGCTTCATCATCCTCCCCATCATCGTCCTCCTCTTCCTCGACCTCCTGTCCTGCCTCGGCAAGGTTCATCAATCGCAGAAACATATCCTGTGCCGATTCCGGCAGACCCGCATCGTTATGCCTTTTCTTACCCTTTTTCGAGGCTGACTTACGCTTCTTTCGCAGCACCACAGGAATCTCCTCCGGTTCTTCCGGGCCTGCTTCATCTTCCTCGAACGGGAAGATGGGTAAGTCTTCGATCTTTTCATTGCAGAATCGATTCGCTCGTTCGACATTCTCCAGCGATTTCATGTCCGATTCGCTGTGTACCCTTCGCAACACACTTGCGGCGGCGAGATGGTAGATATTGGACAGGGAGCTACCAACGAAACGTTTGTCCAATCGACCCACCATCTGGTTCCATTTCTCCGACTCCAACCCGGCGCTGAAGCCAGGACTGGAGAGCTGCTGATTAGCCAAACTTGATTTCCGATTCACGACCTCTTCTTCGTCGGACGGCTGCTCGTCACTGTATCCGCTTTCGCCCGAGTTATTGAGCGAGTCCTGCTTTCGACGGGCAGCAAAGTCCGCCTTCAGGGACCTCCACTGATCCTCGGACTCGATGTTTTTCTCCCGTGCGGCCGACCACTTCAGTCGGCAGTACTCAAGCTCCTCCTTCAGTTCGCTGAGCAGTCTGCGCTTTTGCTGAAGGTGATAGCGCAGTATTTGTTCCTGGGTATGAAGCTGACGGTGCTGGCGCTGGGAACAAGTATAAAAAAGGACAAATAATGTGTATGTGTATTGTTAGCCCATGTTGTAAATTTATTCTTCGCAGAAATAATTGTTCCGTCTCAAAAAAGCAACACATCTCGACCTTCATAGCTTACCTGCATTTTTCCCACCAGATGCCAAGTCTTTGTCAGCTCCAGACTCACCGCACTGAGGCGTTTTTCCTGCGAGTCGAGCCTTCGCTCGAGATGCGAGTTCAGGGTCCGCAATCGGTTCGTTTCCTTCTTGAGCGATTTCTTCTCCAGTATCAAATCCTTCAACTTGATGTACGTCTTACTAACACTAACGACCGTTTTCGGTCCGTTTCGCGTCTGTATCGACTTGAGACATTCCTCACTTTCGCCTCCTTCCTGCAAAAAGCATCAAATAGCATCATCATCACCATTTCCATCGCCGTTATCCTGCTGTGCACAAGACAGCCTTCGTGTGTGAAAGGAGGATTCAGTCTCATTCCGAGCTTACTCACCACAAACGGTACCGGTTGCGCCCGTTCCTGATGGTTCACTAGCTCAATCAGCACCCGCCAGACTTTTGGCAACTTGTCAGCAATCTGTTCCGGCGATGCCTTCTGCACGTCCGTAAATTCTTCCTCGCCGCTCGCGTCTGGCCCGTACTGTGCATCCGTATGCGCGTTCTCGGTCTGTTCGTTCGCTTCGTCCACTTCCGTGATTAGATCGTAGAGCGCCCGCGGTAGGAACGCTCCCGTGTCGAGGGTTTCCGCTTCGTCTTTAGTCATCTCGATCAACAGATCTCGATTTTCTTCGAGCACTGCAGCCAACTTGTCGATGTTGATGTCACTCGCGGTCGGCTTGCGGCTCATGCCGAGCAGGAACTTTGAAATGAACTGATTGACAACACCCATTTCGAGCTGCAGCTGCTTGGATTCCGATTGCGATTGGGACAGTTTCTCTTGCGTCTGTTCCAACTCCGTCCTCAGGCGGGTAAGATCCGTCTGCAAGCTTTCCACCAATACCTCCAGATTTTTATTTCTGCAAGAGAAAGGCATGCATCATGAAAAGAGTAACCATAAATATGGAGTGATGTAAAAAATGAACTCCTGTCCGTGTCGCCAGTCGCGGCCTGTAGACAAAAGCGCAATAAAACGGAATGGCATATTTTTGGGAACAGAATAAAAATATCCGCATCTCATCCACCACTTGGTGACGGTGCTCTCGTGTGTGGCGCAGTATTATTGTTTCTAACGCTTTTCCATCCCGCTTATGCTCACATGCATACAATACTGTCTCGCCCTGCTAGACACTGGGTCTGTGGGTGTCGGGGTTTGGCTGGTACTTACTTCTCCTGCTCGGTCGCCAGCTCGTTCTTCTTCAGGTCCAACTGGCGGACCAAATTGTCGCGCTCCATTCTCGAAACACGTTCACGCTCCTCGTACAGATCTCTTAGGTTGCGAATGTTTGTCAGCTGTCGATCATACTCCCGACGGAGATCGTCGGACATAATTTGCAATTCGCGCTCCTGCAAAGTGTCCTCGATCTGGCGCAATTTTCCTTTCAGCTGTGGGAAGGGGCAAACAATGAGTGTCTGTTGCTAGTGAATCATTTGCGAATTAAACCCACACTTCCCGTGAATGTTAATCGTTCCCCGTACGTAAAGATTGTGCTGGTGGAATTATTGTGAAATTACAAAGCATACTTATAACCATTGTGACGGTTGCTACTATTTTCTGAGCATGATTCATGGGCTTTGCATTGGAGGGGGCATGCGTATCGTTCTGAAGTTGAAGCATTAAATTCAATCGAACGCTTTAATTTCTTCTTCTTCTTCTTTCTGTGACTTAATTTTACCCGTAAAAAAGTATTCAGCCCTACGTACGAGTGGGCGGTCTGGATGGGATTTGAACCCCAGTGTTGCCGTGTGAAGACCGGCGCCGTTATCGCCTCGGCAAACGAACCGCCCCATGACACTTTATTTTACAATCCATATAATAACTAGAAACCACCAATATTTGTGTCATTCGTTTATCGCATTTGAGCAAGAGTAAACGAAAACGCTCGAAGGTGATACAATTGCGCTGATTGTTTTATAGCTACAGGAGAAGTCCCTGAAGTCTTCCGCAAAGTTCAGACCTCTGTGGTTCAGACACCACTCAAGCTGCCTCATTCTTCCGGTAATCGATGCTGGAGCCAACAAATCGTTCATTCATGACCATTTAGGGCAGCATCATCGGCTACAAAAGGTCAGCCGGCGAACGAGCCCGCACGAAGATCAATACATCCATAGATCATGTGTGCGAGCGTGCTGGCGAGTAAGAGCACCTGAGCAAGTCGCGTCGTGTCGTAAAGCGCGCGACCGGATAATTATCACAACCAGAATGAACGCCAGAAGAACGAAGCAGACGGCGAACTTGCCGCGTGACCTTCACATTGCCATGTGTCGTTTGGCAAGCGCGTTTTGAGCATGGTTGTGCATAAGCATCTACCGTGGACAAGTTCAACACATCTTCCACACCTGCCGAAGATCGCGTGTAACTATTTGGCGCAAAAATGAACACGTTCCCGCATTGCGTGCGTTCTGCATGTTACGGTGATTTCAATCGCAACAAAGCGTTGATCTTTTGCTACAATCGTCTTGTAACGCGTAGTACAAATGTTTAATCACTTGAAAAATTGAACCTTTCTGCCTTCTCACAATGATCACTATGATTTCTAAACACCAGGAAAAGCTATTAGCTTGCCTTACCTGCTCAACTTGATCCTCTCGTATCGCGATTATCTCCTTTCCAGCCTTAATAACGTCCTTGAGTGATTTCACCTGATTGCGCAGCTGATCGACATCGGTCTGCAGGGATAGGGCCTCCGCCTGGGATATCTGCAGTCGGAACTGCGTCTCGGCCAGTTCCGCTTTCAGTGTCCGGCCAGCAGCGCTCTGTCGCGAGCTCTCTTCCAACGCTTCGTCCTGTTGCGTGCGAAGCTGCGCTTTCAACTGAGCCAACTCGTGGCGTAGCTCTAGCAGCTCACCGGTCGTGCACTGTAGCGCGTGCTGTGACTCAGCGAGCTCTCGCTTCAGCGCCACCCGTTCGACGCTTTGTCCGCGGGCCGATGAACTCTGATCTCGCGGTTCACCTACCGCAGCTTCCGCGTTCACTCGTTCGGCCGGTTCCAGCCCGATCTCACCGTTGGCGACGATCTCCAGCGCTTCTCGCCGTACTTCGCACAACGGCGACGCAGAGAATGTTGCTGTCGTACCGTCTTGTTCTTGCGCTGATTCGTCGTGTGTCTGCTGCGCTAAGTGATGTTCTTGCTGCTGGACGTACTTGATGAGTGCTCGATTGCGGCGTTTCTCCTCGGCCAACGCTTTGCGCAGATGCTCCAGCTCATCCTTCACGGCGCCCAGCTTCGATTGGTGCAGCTGTCGCTTCTGCTGTAGGTCACGTCGGAAATTAGCCAGCTCGGTTGTCATCTTTCGTGCTCTACACTTTGCCGACATGCTATCGTCGCTATCGTATGCAGCGTCATTATCGGGCGCACGCTGTTGATCGTCTTTTTGCTCAGGGTCATCGTCGACGGGCGGGATTGCATCGTGTAATTCGTCATGTGTTTTCATTGCAGCATCACTTTCTGGGAGAGTAGCAGTTGTGGAGAAAAGTGTGGTAGAGGATTCTCTTTCAGATGTTTGCATTTCCCGGCCATCGTTGGCCGACTGTACGCCCCCCATTTTTCACCACGTAGTTTGAACTCTGCTAACAGTGACACGCATGGTAGAGAAAAAGAGAAAATGAACAAAGCGCGAAATGTAAGATAGAGAAAGAGCAAGATGGAGAGAGAAAAACAGTACAGTTTTCATAGTCATCACACACAAACACACACACACACAAAAGAAACAGAAGGGAAGTGAAAACCCGCCAACAGACATCACAGGGCGGCACACACACACGATCGCGAAACAATCGTGGCAATTAATTAACCATTTGGCGAATTTCCATTCGTCACCACGTCGCCATTACAATCGCATCGAGTGTGTTTTTCTGGGTTGAGCAATGTAAGCGTAGATGAAAATAATATTTTTCCTGTACACAGCACCGAACAAAAGCGCGACGGATTTGTAAACTTTAAACAACTGCACCATGCCAGTCAGCAGACAAATCCAGATCACTACGTACACAAAAGATGAAACCCCAAAGGGAATGATGAAAAATCACCAGCAAAAAACCACTACTAACCAGACAGCGGGCAACACTACGCGAACAAAGTGTAAGCAGGATGTCTTTTCGAGAGGCAGCGATCGCTTAGACTGAGCTATTTTTGGTCGAACGCCGCACAGTTGACCGACAAACTCGCCGACACCGCTGCGAAATTTTACCCGTTGTTTGTTAGTGGGTTGGTGATTTTCCTGACGGTAGATTTTCCTGCATCGTGCGGCTGGGCGTCGGGATAAGCACGACAAACAAGCGTAGCCAACGTATGGGGTGCGCGCGCGCATTATGATCGTCACAAGATCGGTACGATTGCGCACTAGAGTTTGGGTTGTTTCGAAGTTTATGTGCAGTTTCAATTAAGAAAACTCTTTTTTTATTTCCTCTGCATAGTTTTGAGATTTTGGAATTCCTAATTTCATATCTATGATCTATAATATCTAGCAATACGGCCAGGCCGTATTTTATTGAGGCCGTGAAAAAATCTACAATACCAACTTTTGCAATCACCCAATTCGTATCTTCGCGTAGGCACCGAGCAACAGAAACAGAGTCGACTACGAACCTGCCTGTCTCGGTGGGCATGACGATAAACGCTCAAAATTTATTTTGTCTATTTATAACCAAAGCCGAAAATGCCACCAATTAGACTAAATATGATAGTATTAGAAGTGGGCAACGAACGCATTCCGGCTCGACGTAATCCATCGGCCAAAGTCAACGTGAGCCAACGGCGACGATGTCGATGGTGGCGTTGCCTTAAACCACGCCAAGAGAGTTTTTCGACGTAAACAGTGAGAAATAGACGAAGGAAAATGATGCGATTTAGAAGAGAAAATGCAAACCACTGCTGTGAGAGCTTAGGACGCGTGTGATTGAACGCCCGAAACGCAAACTCATCTACCGATTGAGCAATCAAGCAGGGAGCGGCCTTGGTTAACTATGCACGTGAACATTTTCTGTTTAGGCGTAGCGCGAAACAAAAAAAAAATAATTTCGCTACATCGATCTACGCTGTTCTGCAAAAATAAAATACACACCACATTTCCTTATAACTGTTCTTGCGGGAGTTGCTGCAGATAAGAGAGCATTATTTAAGAGTCTAAAATTAGCCGGTGAAAGATTTATTGTTTGTTAAAAGCTTTCTGCATCTATCTTAGCTGAAGGCAAAATTAAGACTTTAATGAGCCCGGCACAATGAATTATTCCTATATCGCGGAGCAGCTATAAAGCACTCCAATTTAAGCTTACGAGAAGATCGTTAAGAGAATGCTTTTTGAAATTAGGACTGCTGTTAAATGGGTGTGAAGTGAATAATAATAAGCATTAATCTTAATCGTGTTTCTCATTCTGTAACTGAAAGAATGAATGGATGAATGATGTTAATTATTATTCATGCAATGATGAATATCGTTGAATGGGATTAGGCCAGGATTTACCGATAGATTATTCCATTGCCATTTTATAAGAAGAACAGCGTATACTTTTCGGCAAAGTTCCAATTCTTTTAGCAATATTTCTATATTTCTGCTTTGGGAACGATTTCTTGCTAAAAATATATATTAATAATATAAACCATCACCACGAAACCAACGATATCGTACGATCGAGGTCACAATCTATTAGCCGACTTGATTGAAAATACCACACAAATACGCTGTCGCAAACTCTTTCCTACTACTGTGGTCGCCATTTAAGACAAACACGATCTCCAGGTGTTAGATCTGGAATGGAAATGGAAAGATTCGTGTGAGAAAGAATTCAAATAACTTTCATCAGACATTCTTTCGCCACGCTTCATCAATCTTCATTCGTTTGAAGAGTCAGCATGACTCTCCGGTCAGTTCTGGCACTGTAGTTCTAAGCTTATCACCGTGTTCTCAAGCGAAGTTTTGTGTGAGTATGTGTGTGTGTCAATCACCATCATCCCATCAAGCGTCAGGTGCTTTGAAGGATCAGGTGGCCTATTTGTCACCTGGCCACACGCGTCCGGAAGATAATTCAATTTATTCTACCTCTCAGAGAACCACAGAAAGGAAACTGAAGTTTTCACACTTGCTGCAAGTTGTGTAAATATTTTTCTTTGAGGTTTCCAAAACACTTGACAGTCTTGAGTTATTAATTTATGACACATTTTAAATAAAAATAAACTAGAAGGAAAAGTTTTGGATAAATTACACTGAATTGAAGAAAAGTAGTATAAAAAGTAAAGAGAGATAAAGGACAAAAGTTTGAGTACGCTGCCGCTTCTTTCTCAAAATGGTTGCATCTGTATTCCTAACGCACAGAGCTTCGGGGACATCATTCAAATGACACTCATTTCATTAAAGCAAATTAGAGAAGAGCGAGATCTACGTCCGCCACGATGGCCTTCCCATCCCAGATGAAGGTCGTCCGGGTGCTGGGTTTGGATTGCTACTGCTTGCCAGAAACGTAGATAATGCTTTTCTTTACGTCGCTAATAATGATTAGGTAGCAAAAACCGGAGGATCAATTCGGTGGCCCTCATCGGTACTGTAATTCCCCCAGGATGGGACAGATATAATCGAAATGAGAAAACTTTCTCCTTCGTTCATCGTCTCGGACGTCCGGCACCAAGGGTAGGAGAGCAGAGCTTTCTTTTTTTTTTTTTGAATGAAAAGTATGTTTCCTTAAACAATTATTACATCAACTCGATGAACGTGTTGTTGTTGGTCGATCCTTGTTTTTTTCGTGGAAAATTGTTTGCCTTTGTTATTTGTAATTTTTGCAAACCAAGAGGAAGCAACGTGTGGCAAGCTGTACACAATAATCCCAATCAGGCACACGCTTACCAAGTTTGTCACTTCTCACCACACCGTTTGATTGCGCCACTGTTGTTGCCGTAATCTGTAAACCAGCATGATCCTTGACTAGAGCAGTGCTGGGGAAAGTTGATTCCCCGGGATCTTCTATTTTTGGAACCCATTACTTTGGAAAGTTTGTCTACAATGGCAAGATTTGGCATGGATTTAAACGACCTTCCAGTAAGGGGCTTGTGGATCATGGGAGAAAGTGAGACGAGAGCTTATCTTCAATGGTGATGTTTAAGTTGTCCTTTGACACGTCCTGATGAAGGATAACGCGATGAACGAAAAAATCAAACTCCAAGCTCAGATCGAACCATTGAGAGTATGTTCCAGTTTCTTTCCATCCATGAACTGCATCTAGAATCTACTCACTGACACATCCAATCCGGCACGCATCAAACCAGCAATCCCCACAATGGGAGCAAAGGCAAACTGGAGCATGGAAAATGGTGGAAACCGTTTGATAAAAGTTTCACGTTTATGATTAAACTAATTTTTCCAACCGATGGCCGAGGTGAAGCGTTCTGCATACACGATTTGCTCAGTTTTTGAAACTCTTCTGCACTTGAACAGCAACCAGAGTCCCGTGCAAAGTGAATAGTGAAAATGAAGACAAAGCGTACTAACATATACTGCCCACGAACGCATTCGGTTTGCAGCCTTCGATGAAGATGGGGCTCGGGGAGAAAAGTTTCACCATTTTGACGCGTGCGTCGTTTTTCACGCTCACACTTATGGCCTTAGTCCTTTTTTATGTTTGAAAGAGAATAAGTTTCGTTAAAAGTTGGTACCAGTTCTGTTTGTCTTCGTTTAGAACGTTTCAGCACGGGTAATAACGTCGATTAAGGACTGGAGTAACTTTCTCCTCAGTGACCAGACTCATTTGCATTCTTGTTGAACGTGCCGGAGAGATGAAGTAAGAAGAATGTTGAACATTTTTAAGGTGGCAAGTATGAATCCACATGGAAAAGTACACTTCAGAACTGCAGCGAAGCTCATTTTCCGTCCATCGTGGCTCACTTTTCGGCTGTTCTAAGTGCAGCGCGTCTTTCGGTTTTTTTAAATTTTATTGAAGTTGCAATAGCTGCTGGATACTTTCCTCTGAAGCTTAAGGTGTACAACACATTGATATATACCTACCAATTAGGACCAAAACCTCGGGAATCTGAATGCTCTTCTTATAGTGTAATTAGTTTACATCTACGAGCACATACCAACCAATATGCAATCAGATCGAATCGAAAAGATAAATGCAGAAGAGAATACTCTTTCTTTGAAAATGGAATGAATTAAAAGTTTTCCATCTATACTCAAGAAGGTGGTATAATGAGAATTTCCCTTCATACACACTCTTCGACAAATTGAGCAAGCAAACTTTCTTTAATGGAGTTTACCGTGAATTAAACTTCAACTGATGTAGTTTCGTTACTACAGGTAATTGTAGAATCCCATTTATGGTAACGAAATGGTATGCTGGATCATGAGCATCAGTCCAGCTGTTAGTGCAAGTTAGTCGTAAGCATTTTATGTCCATCAAACGACAAATCTTGTTCGTGGCTTGTATATTCCTAATGCCGTGCACCAATCAACGTATTTAGTTCTCGGTTGTGCCACTCATAACTGGACAAATGCAATAAACAGACAGGTAGTTGATGCAGCATAGGTAACATGTTTACCATTCCATACCACCTTTCCAGGAAGTCCCTAGAAAGCAGATGGAATAATGGAAATTAGATACCACTTGTCAGCCACAATTACACGTCTCTTGCATTAGCCACTAGCCCTTTTAAAACGAATACACATGAATACAGTGTGCCCGGTCAAGCGAAGAGATGTTAACATATACCATGAAACACCGAGATGAACTATTTGTTCTTCAGCGAAGGTATTTGTTTTGTATTGAAACTGTGCGCATGGTAAACATAGCCTAAAAGAGCCACACTCAAATATCCATATCAATATCAATCTCCAGTCCCTTATTGAAATATCCGGTGACCATTAGTGGCCATCATCGGTACCGTATCAAAGTGTTCATTAGCCCTGCTGAAATATGGAATGATATTCGCAGAAATTATCATTACGATTGCCATTGACCAGACCTGTGTGTTTGTGGTCAATGGCAATCGTAATGTGGTCACGTTGCCCAGTCTGCCATTGAAATGAAATTTTGCCAAAAGTAGAGATAACGAGAATGACTTCCACCGAAAGACCCCATTCTATCTGGGCGGGGAGTTGGTGTTCGTTTTTTTTTTCGATCTATTCAACGTTGGTCATCAACCATCTTGCTGGCGGAAGCGACAAACTCCAAAAGAGCATCACAAGCGCCGGTTGTCAGGTATTCTTTTGATTCCTGGAGCATCATTACATCATGACGAACAGATGAGTGAGCGATGAAAAATGGCGGTTGTTTGAGAAAAGTGGAAGAACGCATTCATGTTTGCTAATGATGAATGGAGTAAATCATGTAGGAATGCTGCTAATTTAAGTCACACTAGGGAAAGGAATTCAGAACTCTCCACATAAACAAGCATTTTGACACCAAACCAATTTTGTGAGATTCTTATCCATTGAACCGCTTGAGCAAAGGCTAGTTTTTTATGATACTTATATAAGGTGTGACCATTAGCGCCAACCCGCGTTCCAGTTGCAAGTGTTGTTCAATCCTTGTTCCATGAATCGCTAATCAGATGTACCTTTTGTGCTTCACACCTATCCTGGTCCAGATTATCAAAAGCGAGTCGACATGCAGCGCATATGAGGCCACATTCCATTAATCCTATTCATTGTGGCCATAAATCTGATTTACTAACTGGTGATTTATTTATGCGAAACTCGTCGGAATATATCCTACCGATTGCATTCTGACCCCTCGTTCTTGTCGACAGCTTGCCTTCAGTAAGCGACCGTAAAATTTTAAACTGCATTTGGCCGTGCCCGTGACGGGCATCGTGCCGTGGCGATAACTGTGACCGAGTCTCACGTACTGTGAATTATTTCACAGCTTTATGAATTTCTAACGTCTAGTCTCGCGTCACATGTCACCGTACTGTGTGTGTGGGTGTACCTTCACTTGGGCATACGGTTTCAATGAATCAGCAAACTCATCTTCTCCCCGGCAAATCGTCCGGCCAGAGTATCCGGTTCAGAGTCCGTTGACTTCACAATGAGAGTGGCTCTCGATAGTGGCCTCAAATCGGTGCGCATTGCGGTCAATGTGGTCAAGACGCTAGGGCAGTAGAAGCGGGAACGGAAGCGCGAAGCTCGAAGCGAATTGTGCATTATTTATTATTCATCAAGCAGCCCGAATTGCAGATGGACTCCCCGGTGCACAGCAAGTGTCACATCAAGCGAAATTGTGTAGAATAGGTCAATTTGGGAACGTTTCTGGACGGTGGCAAACTTTCGCTTTGGTGATTGCACTGAGCCTTTCCGCTTTTGACACAGTTTGATGGCTGTTGAGAATTAAAAGTGTGCTTTGATGTCGTGTTAGCCGAACCGGTTGATGGCAGTAACTAATCTAAACTAATTTTACTGGGGTAATTGCATAAAGGTTGTACTATGAAAATTTAACTACACGAAGAGTAGTAAACTAAATAAGCAAAAATCTACTATACTAGGGGGTCAGCTGTATTGCACGTTACATCAAGGTGCAAAAAGATAAAATGGCTTAAGTGCTTCCAAGGGTTTCGCCAGTGAAAAAGCATCGAGTCCGAGGATCAGTGGAGGTCCCTGAAGGCGGATTTGACAAAAATTGCAGGCAGCCGTCGCAAAAGGAAAAGGTCGTGAATCGGCAATCAAGTTTGGCTAATCAGCTGCTCTCCAGTCCTGGCTTCAGCGCCGGGTTGGAGTCGGAGAAATGGAACCAGATGGTGGGTCGATTGGACAAACGTTTCGTTGGTAGCTCCCTGTCCAATATCTACCATCTCGCCGCCGCAAGTGTGTTGCGAAGGGTACACAGCGGATCGGACATGAAATCGCTGGAGAATGTCGAACGAGCGAATCGATTCTGCAATGAAAAGATCGAAGACTTACCCATCTTCCCGTTCGAGGAAGATGAAGCAGGCCCGGAAGAACCGGAGGAGATTCCTGTGGTGCTGCGAAAGAAGCGTAAGTCAGCCTCGAAAAAGGGTAAGAAAAGGCATAACGATGCGGGTCTGCCGGAATCGGCACAGGATATGTTTCTGCGATTGATGAACCTTGCCGAGGCAGGACAGGAGGTCGAGGAAGAGGAGGACGATGATGGGGAGGATGATGAAGCCGAGGAGCAGGAGTTTGAGCGTACTGGCACAGGGAACGATAATGCCGAGGGCGAATACAGCGCGAATGAAAGTGCAAGTGAGCTGAGTGAGGAGGAGCTGGAATGTTTGGAGTTGGCAGTAATGGACGAACGTGCCGAATCCTCCGTTACGCAGGAACGCCTCGAAAGACCGGATGCAGCGTCACACACCGACGCCGCCGCTCGGGAGCTATCGAGCGAGGAGCTATTCCAACGGAAACGGGAAGCACGTTTGCAGCGAATGGCCGAGCTCAATTCCACGCTGGACCGATACACGTCACCCACACCGCCGGGATCCCCATCGCAAGTTACACAGGCGGCACAGAACGAGGGAACGGACGAGTCTCTAGATAAGACCGACAAGCAAGGAGTGTTGAGTGAGGATGAACAGAAATACCTGCAAAGGCGTGCCGAGCGGTTAGAGCGACTTGAACGAGAAGCGAAGGAGTTCCGCAACCGGCTTTCGAAAACGGTCCACCGGGGTACCGAAATATCGGCCCAGATCGATGAGATCCACAACGGATTCATGGCCCGCCAGGCAGAATCATCTCCCGTGCCTGGATGCTCAGGCGAGGCACAACAGCAATCCACGACCACTGTGGACCTGTCCTGCCTCACAGACAAAGAGCGTGACTACACATCGGCACGGGCTGAACGGCTCGGGCGGCTCGAAAACGAAAGTCAGAAGCTGCTAAAGCAAATGAATCAAACAATGCGTCGGGGTAGCAGTCTCACGACGAAGCTTGACATGCTACACACTCGCTACGGTTCCCCGGCGACTAATGAACCGGAAGCAAGCAGCCCAGAACAAATTAAATCGGCCGATGAAGCTATGCCTATAGAATCCAACATCTCAGAATCGTCAGAGTTGTCAGTTCAGCAAGATAACGTGCCGGAGTAGGAACAGCAAGATTACAGTAGCGTTGCCGGACCTTACTTGCCCATGGAACCAATAGAACTAGAGTCCGAGTAAGAATAGGAATATTGTATGGACTCAGATACAAAGGTTGGAAATTTAACGTTGAATTACATTAAGCAAATAAACCAATCAACTTCTCAGCCAACGATTTAAGGGAGATACGCCATTCACTGCTGGCAGGAAGAAGTCCTTCTTTAACGCGTTGAAAACTATTTGACACGATAATGTCCCATTTTCCAAACAATCTGGCAACTCTAACCATTTCGAGGGCTTACATGCCATAAAACTAATTAAAACTACATTCGAAAGCACAAACTCCTCTGTCGCATTAACTGGCGTACCAATTCCAGTACGAACGGAACGTTAAAATGCAGTTCTGGGCGGATGGAGCATCTTATAATCACACCGCTCTTTATTGTCCCTCGGGTCACTTGGAAAATGAAATTATCGTCCATCCCACAGCCAGGGAGTGGCTGGTCGACAGGGAAAGGTTAAATTTAATCGAGAGGAAAATAGTGTCTAGTGTCTCACGTCATACGGTTGCTGTAGCGTTGTTTTTATTGTACACGCCTGGTAATGGATTAGAATTCTTGCGTGAATCTGTTTTGGGTTGATGTCGGTGTCGTCCGGGCCAAAGACAATCTGCCGTCCATGTTCTATGCGGTGGACTGTTTGCAGAGACTAGGAATACGAGATGGAAAACTCATAAGTTAAATTAATCGACCCATGGGATTTGGTGTTGGGCAAAACATCTGTCAGTGGAAGAGACATGGGTCCAGCGAAGCAAAATCGTACTTAAGTTCAGGCTCGGTAAATAGTTTTAAGTTGGTAAGTCTAATGGAAGCAGAACGACAGTTAAAAATGGAGGCGGTTTTTGAAAATTGCTCTTAGGAACAATGTCTTGCAGTGGGAAGATAAAGAGTTCCAACTGTACACTATCCTCTTCATGGTCTGATCTTGGATAGTTCCAGATTAAAGTGTGGTTTGGTGAAAGTTGTTCGTTTGAAATGGTTGAATTGCTCGTAATTTCTATTGCTATGTAGAATTCTGAAGATGGTTAGTTGGATCATGGATTGTTTATAAAAGCTTAAAGCAGTCTACCGAACTTAAGAATAGTAAAAAACATGTTTTAAATCTATTATTCAACATCCTTTAGTAATCTTCTTATTCGTCTTGTTTTTTGTTCTCCCCCAGAGGAAGTGTTATCTTAATCATTCACTTGTTTGTCAGCGTGTCGAAAGGGTCGGCCCGGGAATACATCCTGATGGGATTTGCTAACGTGTTGATTGTTAACGCGCATCACACCAACGACATATCCCTTTCCCTAAGCTATCGTTTAGTCATTTAAGTTTCGATGGATCGCTTCACCACCTCCTTCAGGTTCCGCGTTTACACCACTCCAAGGGACGGTCTTGACTGCCTGTCGAGTGTGAGTCATGCCGAGTTCTCTGAGCACACACAAACACATACAGTTTGATTTAGTTTCCAGCTGATCAGGCATCAACCAGCGACTAAGTTAGTAAACAGCTACTTCCACCATCCGGCAATAGGCAAACGGTTTTGGGGGGAAAATTGATCGGTTTAATATTCATGAGCATAAATTAAGCGTCTCGTTAGTTTTTGGTGGGAAAGTTGAACGGATCGTCGAAATAGTGTGGCCTTTACAGCGGAAAATAATGAACCGCTCGTCAGCACAATATGGCTTCCGGAGGGCACCGGGACTGTTTGGGTCGAACAGTCGATTTCGCTTAGACTAGGATTTTGTATCGTTCGTCCCGGGGCGTGTTAATTGTTGCAGAGGAAGGATAATATTTATGGACTTTAGATTTGGGTTCAGCTTTGTTTGTGAATGGAGAATTATGTTCTCGAAACGCACGGGGCGTTCATGAGCAAATTTATGAACTTGGGAAAACTTTATTGAACTTTAATAGAAACAAATTAAAATCATCGAAGTGTGGAAAGTGTAGTTCTCCATAACTGATATTGATTTACTTCGGTCGTTGAAGATTTTACTTTTTGATAGGGCACTCAGGAGTAGTCAAACGAAATCAAGTCAAATATTCTGTATGAAGTGATGCTACTTCAAGTTATTGCTTCTATTGCTTGCACGATCGACTAGAGTTTAATTTCGCTAAGCCTAAACTGCCTAAATTCTACCTTCCTTCTTCTTTTGGACGTAGATGCATCGGTCCTGAAACACTGTTTCGGAATAATTCAAAACTTCTAGTACCCTCTCCGAGGTCCATGCACCATTGCATCGAGTTTCGATTTCTGTTCATCGAACGGTGAATATTGATTCAATTTCGTTCATTAAAACTCGCTTGTTCGTTGTGCATTCGCCAACATCTCCCAAAGAGCCCTAGAGGCATCATAGAAAGACGCTTCGAATTGCCCCTCCAATTCTCCCTGTTCCGGTTCAGATGTTTCGCTGGATCGTTCTACACCGCGACATGAGGCGGTGTGTCTTGGATGTGATCTGAAGTAGGCAATACTGGGTGAATCCACTGAACGGAGCGTTGGACACGTTGCATGCAAGTTAGAACAAGCTGTTCCCCATTGTTGCTCGTATTTCTCACGAAGGACTTGTTGAACAATGATATTAGAAACGAGACACCACAATTGTGCATGCGAAGTTTATTCAGGCCTGAAGCGTTCATTAGAAGACGCTTAAAAGTCTCGCGTGAACTTGTCCTCCTTTTGCGTACATTGCTCCCTGTCGAAAATTAATAATGGACCGGAATGCTCCAAGGAATGCTAAGCCATGCTCGACTGACTAAAACAATATGTAGCTTCTCCAATGGCTAGATGCAGAAATCGGAGCTTAATCGCGCCACATAATGTTTGCGAATGGATTAAGCAACCTTTTGCGACCTGATTTATCATCTTAATAGGATCAGACCGTCGCTTTTCCTATTCATTCTTGCTTTTGCCCGATCCTAAACCGGGAATGCAACAGACGCCCGTTCTCACACGTTTTTTCAGGCAACCCGTCCGTTGCAGTTCATCACGGCAAGTTGTAAAAGAAGCCACTGCTCGGATGGATTGGGTCGTAATTTCCACTGGACGCACGGATCGACCAATAGGAAAGACACGTAAAACTCACAATGTAAGCCCGTGCTCAGGTCGGAAAAACGTGGTCAGACACCGCCACATTCAGCCACGGTCAGGAAGCGTGTTTGGATTCGAAGGAAAGGATGGAGAATTTATGTCAACCAACTTTTGTTATCTCTTTTGCAGCCACGGTTGCGGTTTGAGTGGTGCCGCAGCACTGGAGGAATCGGGCTGCGGTGGGTCAAGAATCGCAGAAAGTACGCCGCGAATAGCAGTGAAAAAGGAAAACCACCTAGCCGTAACAGATCGATCCAAGTCCGTCCCTCGCTGACCGGAAGACAATCGAACTGGAACAACAAACACTAACACACCCACTGCCTTCGACGATGGAACAGGTCCTGGAGCTGGGTTGGGTCGAGATGCCGTTTTCATTAGTTGGAGTGGAGCATAAATTTGAATTTTATCTGTATCTTGTGCGGCCATATTCGCGCCTCAGTTGTTGCTGTTTGTTGGTGTTGTTGAGCGTCCCGTTTGGCTCAGTGTCCTCCATCGGAATCGGCACAAACTTTAAAAGCCGCCCTGATGGAACCTCCAAACGACCTCCGTCGCATGACCCCAAGGGATGATGGAACCGAGAAATTGTATCGGAGGGGATTGAGGGTGGGACAGGAAGTTGTCACATGTTCGTGTTTACGCCGTGCTAAAAAATGTCAGCGCCTCGAGAAATCACGAACGAGGAGCATCACTGATACTGGGGTCATTAAAATTCGATTAACAGGCAGCGATTCCGCGTTGATCGACCGCGTTTCGTTTTTATGCTGTCGTCAAAAAGGACACAACTTACTCATCCCAAGCTCTACTGAGTGCAAAAGAATTCTGGAGACTTTTGGGAACGTTAGATTGGTTAGTGACAATCACACTGATGTATCTTGAAAATCCGTTTACATGGGTTCGAATACTGTTTTTAAGTTGAACTGGAACAACATCTTCTGAACTTGTTTGTTGATGAAAATGATCAACCGAGCTGGTGCTGTCAGTGGCGAGAGAAGCTCAGGGATGTAAACATTTCCAGCGTCTACTTCCTGCTCACTCAACAGTTCGTCGCTCACGCCATCTCACTCTTGCACATGCACAGCATACGATCAATCTCGCCATTTTATCCCGTGAGAAGTCGAAGCTCTCTCTTTCAGACTTTGCGGAGAGAATAACATGCTTGCTCAGGAGTGTCAAAGCGCTCCCAACATGTTTAATACTACTAGATTCTGGATTCAAATTCCTGCGCTTAGATCGGTTGATTGTTATCATTTCATTTCTAATGTTGGATAACAATTTCATAAGTGTGTTTTGTTCAAAACACACGTTCTATTGAACTGCTCCTTACAAGTTTTTCTATTTCTTCAATAACTCGAGCGTTAGAAGCAGTTTAGCCTATGAAACACACATAACAATGTCGCTTGTAAACATTGTTGTCTGCTACTAAGGAAAGGTGTTGAAATTCATTTTCCAGGTTGTGCTGTTACAAGCCGAGAGGCCTTTGTGGCGTATGTTTATGAGTTGCAATGGTCCGATGCGAACACATTCAACGCAGAAGTCTTCTTGTTCAACAATACCCACAACGAAGGAAACATTCTACCAAGAAAATTCTAAAGCAGCTTTCAAAGTCGTCCACAAGCGTCGTTGAAGACGTGTACTACCATATTCACCGGGCCTCTCAACCTTTCTTCGAGCTCATGCGACTAGTCGTGGCCAAGAAATAGGCTTCTGTAGAGGCTGGATGAAGCCCCGATGGAAGCTGTAGGGATAATTTTGTTTACATTTTATGGTTATTTGTTCAAGAGCGACGACCTGCTCGTCCTCCATCCGTTGGCAAGAAGGCATCAAGGCAACTACTCAAGACTCTGGACCGCAAGAGAACGAGTTTGGCTTGGGTCGGCAGTATTCCGGGATAGTTTTGTTGGGTTCTTCACAGAAACACGCAACGAGGATAAAGCCCGATGGAAGACAAGGGTTATTGGGAGAATTCCATCCATGCTCGTAAATTGATACCGGTTGATATTGTCTAAAGGGCGCCCAATGGTGAGAAGCGTTGCGTGCATAAAAGCATAACTTTGCGGTGAATGGCCTTAGGGCAACAAAAACCGATTGTGACCTGAGGGTAATGTCTGATCAACAATTGAAAAATTTGCGCCAAGAATCGATTGTAATGAAAAGTATGGTTATTATTTTGTTTACAATCTTCGTACGACTACTCTATACAGATGCCCCTACTCGTGGCCTCGTAACAGTATAGAGAGGAAGAAATCACTTTGCTTCCAAATCTCTTTTCTCATGGCATTGGCTATCCAAGCTAGCATTACTGGACGAAAAGTTTTCATCATAAATCCATTAACCCATTCAACCCCCAAAATCCTCGTTGGCTTGAGTGAGGATTTTTCCGATCACTCGCATCAAACTGCTGTTCATAACTAGCTTTCTTGGTCGCAAGGCAACACAGCACAGGCGATTATGGGAAAGTAAACCGAAAGTCACGATTTCTTCACGCGAAACAGAGGAAGCCCATGAACGTTGTGAAGGAATGTATTTGAAACGAATGTTGAAAATTGTTGAATATTTTCGATTCCATATAGCACAGAAATCGATTAAGGCTACGATACACTGGAACATAGAATTTTTGGACAAGCTGAAGTGTATTGTGATTCGATTTTTACATTACATAGGAAATAGATGGTTCCTGCATTATGTATGTTAACTGAAGCTCAGTTCTCTGTAATTAAAGCTCCAATATTCAACTGCTTCGGTTGAATCAAAACTATTATCGCTGAACTGTACTGCGCCATGGTGACCATCATTCGTATCACGTTCCTTGGTGGAATAAATTATTTAAACCCAGCCCCGAGAACCATTCTCGTTTGGCCGTGATTTACAAAATGTGAAAACAGTGATTGCAGCCGACCTTCTACCATTTTTCCTTAGCTCCTTCTTGCTTTCTCTCTATGTCACGATCTCGAACTGGAAGTGTTATTTTATCCTTCGTGTGTCTCATTAATGTCTGGCAATTTCGGTCCCGATTTGTGTCACGGTTGGCTGGAAGCGTCGAGAGAAGTGCAGTGCTGGAAAATCTGCTGTGAATGCATTCCTAAACGTGTCGTTTCGTCGTAGTTAGCAGTCCATTGAAAGCGGTTCAATCCAGTGTCGCAGTTTTATTTTACAGTGAATTTCAATCATAAATGTTAATAATATACACTTGCTGATGTGACACACCAGGTAAGAGAAGCAATCAGACTCTAAACCAACCAGACTTCAATTTTGTTTCATTTCGACTCACATGAAAGAATTGGTTAATTTGGATAACTTTGAGCAGCAGAACGTCAATGGTGTGTCGCTGTATCCTGGCACCTTTGCGCAGTTTATCCGGCTGTTATTTCGATGTAACTGAAGTATGATCAAAATGCACCTTCACGCAAAGTTTCACAACAAGTTTATACTTCACAGATGCCATTTCGTTTGATCTGGATGAGTGTAGCGGTTTGGATCACAGAGCTATTTAAAATGTTTTTCGGTTACATGAAACATTTGCTTTGGCGGATCGTTGATTGTTCGTCAAATGGTGCATTTATTGAGAGATTATGGTGAATGAGCCTCGAAATAGATATTACTATGCACGGCTCACCTTTCATGCTGGTAGCGCAGCGAAGGATTGAATTTCCATTCCATTAGTTTTGACGTGAAATCATTTGTGTTGAGGTTCTGCAATTAGCCATCGATGGTGGTCACAGTGTAATAGGCCTGCCACCAACCATTCAGAAATCAATTTCAATACATACTGCAGAAGAAACACGTTTGTTCGAGCTTTGGGAAAATGGTATAAAATGTGCATTCCGTTGTACAGAGTGTTACTCTCTGTTATGGGACACATCAAAGAGAAACTTCGTATAATTGATCCGTTGAGTGTGAAATGCTAATGGGCCCATTTTCTGGCTCAAACACGGGTAAATCGTTTAATGTCCTAGTATCACGGTCGTGGATAATTTGTACTGAAGAATGAGCCTCCAGTGAAGCTGATACACCTAGCACCACTGGTGACGATAATGATGACATGGCTCATTTACCTTCAATGGCTTTATTTGGATCCGTCTAGGTATTCTGTCTAGGGCTCTTATTTACACAGTAACGCTCTCAAAGAGGTGACATTCAATATTTTTTTCGTTTTCATCTTTTAGACCACTTTCAAGGATCACATACTGGAAGAACAGAGGAAGAAAGAAGGAACGCAAGGTGCAAATAAGTTAAGCAGAAACCCCTTCGTGGAATCTCAAAAGAGAACAAATATTATTCAAGCCAACTGCTCCGCTGTGAATTTGTGATAAAAATTCAACAGATATGCCAATTGAAGTGCAAACATGGCGAAGTCTTCAGCACGATTGATGTCTGAGGAGAAAGCATCACATCTCTTTCGTTCTTTTACAAATCTCTTCTCTCTTTCTCGAGCCAGCAACGGAATAGGATTGAAGAAATGCGAAACCGATTCTATATTGGCTCTATCGCGTCTTGCGTTGATTCCAGTAAAACCTCTGCGCTTCAACCAATATCACTCCTTCATCCGCTTCTTTGCCTTTGAAGGACAAGATCCTTCCCTTTCCTACTGAGCTTCATCCCTAGTCGTATCCTTCTCATGCGCATGAAACAAATTGATTCCCCTAGGTCATAAAATAATATTTACATTTGATGTAACGACGGGAAATATTTCATCTCGCTGTTTAGTCGGATGTAAGCGGATGACATCTTGCACCTGGCGATGGATTGCATCTTTAAGCGAGTGTTAACAGCTATCGTCTGCATCGATTTCCTTGGTGCATGTTATACATGACCAGATATTCAAATGCAATGCATCTAGATTGTGCATAGATGACAAGCTTATACGTGGTGGCATCTCCCTACGTAACGTATCCTTGTTTTTGACGCACCAACAAATAAATGTTTATGCAGTTTAATGCATTGAAACACGCAACCGGGATGATAAGCAATAAAGCATTCACCAAATGAAAAAAGGAGCATTGTAAACATGCGCTAGGGCAGAACTTGTATTTCGCGTCCAGAGAATCGTGCATTTCCTGCCAAATAGATAACAATGTAACTTTTATTATCAAAACAAATGTATCTAACCTATCATTCCGGTTGAAATGAAACTTTTTTTGCACAAAACTCGTAACGCCGCTTTCAGTTTTCAGGGGAGCAATCAGTTTTTCCCGAATGGTCCAATCCAAATTGAAAGCCGTAAAAAATATACTACCGCGCGTACTGATCGGCAGTCAACAACTGTACCATAATTTGTGGTTATTTTCTATGTTCATTTGCCTTCTTTATGTGCCTTTGTACGAGCATTACTAAATTAGTTTATTGTAGTGGATTTTGATGGTGGCAGAAGCCGCTTTTAGTACACCCGTTTTTAAAATTGGAGAAAATACCTAAACAATTTTAGAATAAATAGACAATAAATGATAAAAATCGATCTTTTTGTTCTATTCACGCACATAATTTTTTTTAATTGATTTACGCTTAAAACTGCTGGCAAAATTAAAAACTTCATCTCATCTTTCGATCTCCCGTATACCGACGCATTCGACGCTACGATGAAAAATGGATGGCGCCTGCAACCAAAACACTTTTGACCGCGGATTTATTATGTTGAACGGTAACGATATATTTCACGCGCGCTTGGATGATTCGATATCGACGATCAGTAGTAGTGAAACCAAGCAACGGTTCATCATCGGTAGACCAAATGTTGCTAATTAAATTATCTCATTATGTAAACGCGCTCACACCAACATAACCTGGGAAAACGTGTGACATTCGTTGCGGTGTTGTAGTCTATAAATTTTGGCGTAACAAGCTGCAAAACCAACTGGCGCCATCTGTTGACCACACGATGCGCAACAACTTATCGAATGTTTCTGTCATGGCCTGGCAAAAAACGTCTCTCAATATTTCTGGTAAATAGTGAACTGAATTAGTCCTGCCTCTAATAACGTTCAATTCATATATTTCTACTGAATCTTTTCCCCATAAAATAATCTTAATTTCCATGCACAGATCTAGCATCATAGGTCGAAAGCAGTCAACGAAAGCTGCGAGCGAATAATTCCAGATAACAAAAACTTCCTAATTGCCGTTCATTTGTCATGCTGTCGTTGTGGGATGATGATATTTCACAATGCTCCGTCGGTGGGAGTCCAAGCGGAAGGACACGATCTCCGGGTTTCTTGCGAGTTTGGATGGAAACTTTCCTGTGGCTGTAAATTTGCCAAAAAAAAGAGCAACCAACAGACTCTTCTTTCAATGCATTTTGGAGTAAGATAAAACATTACGTCAAGACAAAAAGGATGACTCTTGAAGGTCGATTGGAGTACCGCTTTTTGTTACCGATATTCTTGAATCATTCCTGGTTGTTACTGCTCGTTGTGTTTCCTTTTCTGGCTAAAAATTTGTACATCTCACGTGCATCTGTCAAATCATTAATTTTTCACATCCAATTTTGGACCGTAATGAGGGAATCATAAATTTTATTGTAGGCATGACATTATTATACCAAAGCAAAGCAGCAACAAAAGTTTTACAAACTACCGTCTTCGGTATTATTTGAGTAAAACAATGCTCATCTCACTTAGATACGCAACAACTTAAAGCTGACTCAATTTTCCTGCAAATTACAGAGACTTTTGGTGAAAACCATGTGATACTCCTTTCAGGATTTTAATTCAGTCGTTACTTTGCTTACTTTATGTGTTTGCAGTTCTAACCCACATGCGTACCGAACGAATTTTCGACCATAAAGGCAGGTCTGCTCTAACAGACTCATACGGGAAACTATAACTTCTCAACCACAAACTTACCGCGGAAGTCATGAAAATTGGTTAGAATTGAAATGAGATAGCAAATGGGATTAAGGAACCTTCAGCATATAGTCGGTGGTATAGCTTTATAGCTGCAGTTATCAGGACCATTTACTCAACAGATCTTGGAAACCATATTTTATGGCAATTAATATGTGCCTTGGATTACGATGTTAATCTTTTAGCCGCTTGGTGAGCTAGTTTAATTTACGATGGCATAAAGCCAGTCAACAGGGAGCCTAACTTTTGCATAGTTAACAAGATCTCCTTCTTGTTTCACTTTTATTCAGCTGCTGGAATGGAATGCTGTGAGCTCAGCTGTGGTGATCCTGCCAACATTCTTGAAACACCATGCGTCTCAATTAGATAGCTAGATGTTTAGATTTTGACTACATTTATAAATAAAATTCAGCAATGTCCTTCACGAATAAAAAACACAACACAAATAAAAATCTTTTTCAAATTTAACAACACTGGGAAAGAAAAAAACCCATTCAAAAATTTTCTTAAAAATTATCTTTCGCATGCTTGCTTGTTCGTATCGATCGTTCCACGTCAGCCAATACTACAAGCGCGGAACAAATGTATTACTTATTTCCATGCAAACCAGATCATTGTTTATCCGCCCTCCCCGTTGGCCAACGACAACGAGTTGGACGGCAATAAATTAAATAAAAGCCAAATAAAAACAAACTAAAACCGGAAACATTTTTCATCATGCACAATTCCAAAGGCACGGGCAAAAATCTTGACAAAAACCATACCTTCATCAAAACACGGTTTCACGGAGCCCCCCGAAACGTGTGAAATGCACACGGTACAAATGAAAGCGACAGCTCAGCTACGAGAACGTGGCATTTTTCGTATCCTCGCCCACTGCTCTCTCTCCACGGGTGGCAGCAGTTTTCCATATGTATTTGTTCCACTCCAGCAGTTAAAGTCAATTTCAATCCTTCGGAGTCGCATATCAACACTCATAACAGTGCTCTCCGGTGAAGGATAAAACCAACCATTCCATCACTTTAACGACATGGCACCGACGGCCAAAATAAAACAGCGCAATCCGGTAAACCGAAACAAATACATCAACTGCAACGGTGACACCGATGTCTGCAAAAACAAATGGTGGAAAGAGCAGTCAAAAAGCATTACGAAGCTCGTATGCGAAATCATTTGTTTTATTACAGCACGTCCGTGTGCGCGCGCTCACCAGACATGCACTGTGCGACAAGTTGAATTTCATTAAAATATACTTTATGACACAACAAAGAGTTCAAATGGATCATGTTCATGTTGGAAGTATTGGAGCAGCTCACCGTAAATGACACAAGATGCTGATTTAAATTGATATTAAAATCAGGCTCTTTTTCACTGGCTGGAAGGACTTAAAAAACGCTTTTCAAGTAGTAAATAATATCTTACCATAAAATAAATTTTAATTTCAGCATCAGAAAAGGTTCCACGAAGCTCAAATAGTTCCCAAAAATATAGACAACCTTCCGAGAAAAACCTAGTTCGATATCGATTCTAGGTCATCTCAACTGTTTCTCTTCGAAGAAATTAATTAATTTACTATGAAGTACGTTGTACAATGCTACCGGGCAATTGCTTCTCTGTCGAATGCACTTCAACTACGGCTAAAAATCGAGCGAACTCTGCTCTCCTTTCGAACATCATTAAATAATTTCTTCTCAAAGCGAGAACTTGCTGCGTCTTGCTGGTACTGTTCGAACAAAACTGATTAATGGCAATTGAATCGTTGTTGGAATTTCTCATTGATCCCCAAAACAATACCAACCGAGACGTTCTGCTAGTGTGGCACTCCATCATGGATAAAATGCATCAAAGAACAAGCTTGCCTCAGCACAGTAGCTTGTTGTGATTGTGCATCAAACAAATTAAAAGGAAAATGAGAAAGACAATGATTGGTTTTCCGACTTCAATCACTAAAGCTTCCACTGTTGGGAGCACTACAAACGAATGTAGACTGACAATTCTAAACAAACGGCCTGAGAAAGCTGTAATAGAACTTGTTTGATTTGGTTCTTTTTTTCTCCATTTGATTCGTTATCATTTAAACCCTCTACACAGTTGCTTTTCAATACAGAATATGATTGAAATGAAAAGTGTTCCTCTAACACGAGAAAAATCCAAATAAATAACCTCTCTTTTGCTCTCGCCATTCTAAATAACTCAGCGAAACCACCACCCATCACTGACACGATGCTGCACATTAGCTACACCAAGGAACCGGAAGCTACATTCGAAGATTTATAACGTTTTCGCGAAATACACACACATACACACAAAAACGCGCGGAGTAAAATTGCCTCGTGTTTATGCTATCGTAAGCATAAAACGGTAAGCTTTTACGGTTTGCAGAAGATAGTTCCGAAAGCCCGGAAGACATAAATCTGTCGTTAGGAGGCGTGTTTTTTTTCTTCTCCTTTAGCGCAGCAGTTAGATGTTTTGTGTGGTTTAAAGGGTTTCTGTAAGCCATTTTATACGACACAGTGTTAAGCGGTTCTATGTCGCATGTGGAGCTTTAAAGTTTGGGTCGTATAAACTCGAGATAAATAATCATTCTCATCATGCAATCTTAAATGGATGTTGTGAAATATTTTAAATACACATGCACTACATGGAAACGATTGCTAAATTTGGCCAGCTTCTACCCAGAAAACAGCAGACTCTAGCGAGTGTGCTAAACACTTACCTTAAAACCTCCGTTTCCGATCATCCATCTATTATTACCTTGCATATAAAGTCAATTTACATGAAACAATAAACTCAAAACAACGTCCCCCAAAGCCACTTGCCACTACCGACCGAAGCACCAGCTGAGTTACCATTTAAATCACGATAGCTTAACGACCGTGCGGTGCAACAATTTAGCAGCCCGTTTTGTCGACCCACTCAGCGTTAATCGCTTTAGCGGCTGGTAATTGGATTTTTATTTCTCCCTTTATGCGTTTTGTCAACAGCTTTTGATATTAATCTTCCACCAGCGCGTCACCATTATGGTCGAAACGTTGTCGGATTTAATGATGGTCGGAATCACCGTTGATGCCTTTCAACATATAAGCGTCTCCGTACACATCACGTCGGGCGTACAGCTTTATTGATCCCGAGTGGAAAATATGTAGCCAACACTGCTATTAACGAGCGTTCGATGCGAATTCTGATAAGACAGGTCCCACATTATCAACACTTTCCCGCGCAAGATGATGCTCGATTTCCCAATGGTCATGGTTATTAAACATTGGTAGTTGTGGACCCATTTCTGCACATTTATCAAGACATTGCAGGTGAGTTTTCTCTTTGTTCTGTATAAACACACACACACACACACACACACACACACACACACACACACACACACACACACACACACACACACAAACACGTGCACACACACACATTTGTTAGTGAAGTGTACCGAAGGCAAACAGAAAACATCGTACATTTCCATTAAGGTTGCAGCACTGTGTGTATATTTTAAATTCGTGCTACGGCAAAAAATGAAACTAAATATTCTCTTCATATTCTGGCACAGGTGGCCTTTGTAGGTAAGACGAAACACAGAAAAAAAACAAGCCATAACATACCATTAACATTTTAACATCACCGACTTTTGATTCAACGAACTTTGAAGCTCGCTCGCTCGACGTTTTTGCACAAATGTGCACCGTAGCGAGATTGCCACTTCAGCAAGGTGGAGTAGAGACTCTAAGAGCTTATGATTGCATGTGGTGTACCTTTGTTGATCGTAATAGAATTTTTAATCCATAAGAGCATAGCGCTCGGCTTGTTTACCTACATTCATGCATATTTTGTGAGGTTTCATTTTCCCAACTTCCTTCTGTAAGAGCTGCTTCGTTGCTTCGGTAAGCTTATAGCTGATCCGAAAGGTTTAAAAATATGTGCCTTCATAAGAAAAACCGGTGCATTAAAGACAACATTGAGAAGGTAATAAATCAACTTTGCAACAAATCCGAGATGAAACTCACGTCAAACTGATATAATTTTCAATTGCACATAAATGTGCCGTGATGCTGTTGCCTCAAAAGAAGTAGTACATCTCGCGGTGGTAGAAGCGATAAGCCCATCCTTTGCTTGCTGTTGGTACTGTCTTAAAGGCTTTCATCATCCGACCAAGGCTACAAGAAAGATGGAAGTCTTGCCCAACAGCTCAGGCAACTCCGTAAGACATGCAATTTTCCAGTGAAACGAACGCAAGCCAGGTTGTACGGGTCACGGCATGTAATAAACTAACACAAACGTGTTCTTAAGCGATGTACACTGGTTTCCGACGAAATGGAAACACCGTCGATAAACAAGTAAACCCCGCGTCCGGGCATGCAACAATTGATGCTGAACGAGCACTCTTAAGGGTTCATAGAGGCCTGGGCATCTCCGGGTTTTTCATACGACGCAGACAACCCCGTTCGCTTGTCCAACGGTGGGAACGAACGAACGAACGAACAAGCTACTTCTCGCCACTCGTGCACTCACATCATTGCGACATACTCGGGAAGTTTCATTAACAACTCTTCGTCGGGTTGCAGTCTGCTTCCTTTGAGGTGCTTTCTTTAAGCGACGTCTAGCACGAGCGGTGTTTTGTGCGACTTTGCAACTGGTAGGCTGGAACGTGCTGTGTAGGCGAGTGAAAGCGTCTGCATGCTTTTACACGTAATCAGTCGACTGTATGGCTGGAAAGTTTACTTTACGTTCAATCTACGCTAATAGACACTTTGTGTGGAATGTGGAGCGCGGGATGAAACTTATCAGATTGTTTCAGGCTTTTAGCCGTTTGAGGGCAGGAAAATTTATTCAAAATTCTTTATTATATTTTATAATTTATATATATAGTATATAAAATATATTTATACTTTTATTTAAACTGTCATCAGTTGTGTAACTTAACAATCCAAAGATACTAACATTTAATCTCCCTTTTTTAAACAGCATTCCATTTCCACCACCTTAAGAAGCCATAACGTTATATTAAATCCGTTTTATTGAAAATTACCGTGCTGGGCCCAAAGATAAGCATTCAACCATTAATCGCCTTTAAGCAATATTCATACAATTTAATGCCATTGCGTAAATCGCAAGATAACGGGCTCGAGCAGTGGGAAAAAGCTGGCTGGAAAACAGAACCTCAATCTCTCGACTGTCGCAGCAATTACATCAAGTGTTAGTATTTGCTTTGTAGCAGCGATCAACAAACGTGACTTGTCTGGTGAAAAACGTGTGTTTGCGTTGCTGTATACTGTTCTGGAAAGCTATTTAGCGCTACGGGTGTAATGGGTTCTGTAACAGTTTTAGAGTACTTTAATCGTGCTTGTAATCCACCAAGAACGACTACCGGTGTTGAAGATATCCGGATATAATACCATTGCGGATTAATGCGGGAAATATCGCGTCACGTGAAACGGTTTAAATGCCCCAGAAGAAAAGTCAGGATTTCTTTGATGGCTTGAAAGGAAATCAAGAATCTATTTGATATTTAAAGTCTCTCCATAAGCACAACACTGCCACATAAAAGTAATACATTAATACAGCTTAACCACGTCATCCAACATGCATTTGAAGATATCAAAGGTCACATAATTGTCACGAACTTCCCATCATTGGCTCGTATCTGGCTCGTTATCGTATGTCACGTATCAAGTTGCAAAAGCAAAAACGAAGCCTGCTTTTCATGAAAAGAGAAATCCAAACCAAGCGCCAAACATTCCACAGTGGTGAAGCGTGGTGAAGACTGCATTCCCGTGGGTCGATCGAAATATGACGCAATGCCAACGAGCTGCACGCCCTCGCCTGCCAAAATATTTTCTCACAGCCAACCCCCGTCGATTAAAGCGGTGTCTGCTGGCGCTGGAACAGGCCTAAGGGTTGCCAACAAAAACGATCAATCAAACGCTGCCTTTGAGCATGAACATGGCTGCACGGGATGGACGAGCGACACGTTTAACACCGTTTCGAAAGTAACGCCGACCGTGGGAGTGATGAAGTGATAGCTTATGACTGTTGGGATTTGCCCTCGCTCGTCTCTACGGGTTGGGCCTCCGCAACGCTGTGATAATCAGGACGGATTCTGTCGGAGCCAAAGTGGATTTGCTAGTTATTAACTTGACAGCGACAGGCTCGTTTGCTGCGGTTAAGTGACACTTCACAGCAGACAACGTACAAGGACCTTTGCTGTGTGCAGGAGGAACACACTGCCGAGGTTCGAGTGCTTACAGGCGAGTTGTCCTTTGATCGATGCAATACAACCTACAGCGCGTGTGTGAATGAGTTGGTATGTGGCTCTGTTTGCATGTGATAAAATGTCATTAAGATGGCGATGTGGATTGTGCGTTCAATCGGCAAATATCAAATGATACATCTCACAACAATCGTGTTCCATCGTCATCAGTAGCACAATGTTTGCCGATAAACAGCGGAGAGCGTTTGGACTTATCGTTGGCATCTAGAGGATGTGAGATAAAAGGCATTTGGATTCTACATTCACTCGGTTGATGACAAATGGGTATGGCTTAATTGAATCTTAAAGCAATTCCCATGCGATTGAACGTATAATTAAGGATTCGTAATGCCATTCATAATAAGAGAGAGCGATCGATATATGAAGTCATCAGGTATACCTCCATAGGCTGAAAAGAAAAGAATAACACACAATTATGATAGATGACCCAGTTATGTTCCATCCAGATTGATAATAAATGTTGTAACAGCTAACACGCGGTGCAGCTTTAACCATTCTACTCCATCAGTTAACTGTTACAATTACTAGCCCCTGGGTACATTCCCGTCAAATATGCTCCATCAGCTTGTCAGCTCACGTTGGATCATCATTAATCATGCTTTCGCTTCAATCAATACCTTCTCCTCCGGGGACGAGGATAATGCCGGTTTCATAACAAACAAGTGTCCTGTAACTGAAGCAAACGCATTGAGTTTATGACTGGATCCAGAGGTTCCTTGAAGCTGTCTATCGTTTATGAAGCAGCAGCAGATGATTAGAAGAGTCTTTTCGCTTTAATTTGATCGGTTTGTGCTGAAGGTTTGACTTGTCTGCCATGTTCAGGAGGTAAAGAGCAAATGTAGTGCATGAAAACTTATTACATGATTTATACAATTTTCTAAACCTCAGAATGCACACCAATACCAAGGACAAGAAAATCACCTGCTTCAAACGTTGCATTCACCACAAAACATAATAAAACGTTTCATAACAATGGAGCAACCAGAATGAAAAAAGCGGAGGGAAATATTTGCAATTTCGTTTTTTACAGAAAAACATTCACCCACATAAAACCGCCACACACACACACCGGGAAAGCGTGGGAAAAACATTTTCCTCCCCAGTTTTGCTTCCGTTCACAGCGTAATAAACGATGGCGAGTAGTTTTTCAAGCAGCAATTTGTAATTCTTTTTAGTGCAGAGCTTTGCTGCTTCCGATGAGGATACTGGGAAGAAATGTGCCGCCATCGTCAACCGTCCTCCTCTTCTCCACGTCCACCCTCCTCCACCACCCCGTTTTCTTCGCACTGTGCGGTAATGGTGCATGTAATATTTTAAATTATTATCTGCCCGGTTGGAGCGCTTGAAATATGATTCCCCGTTGGACACTTTCAATTCATCGTTTGCCGGAAAACTGGAAATAGTTCCACCGAGAGGACGGAGAGGATCTAGTGGCAACCTCTGTGTCATACTACTAATACCATGACACACGTTGTAACGGTTGCAGTGATAGGGACAGACGGGAATAGAGATGTCTTCAACGAGAGTTTAGGGTTTCGGCTCCATGTGGGTAGTGGATAGTCTTCAATCCTATGCAAAAACCCAGCACGACGCTACAGGCAGAGCGTTGGAGCTTAGATGTCCTTGGGGAAGCCGAGGACCCACCTGCGTTCAGGTGGTTTGGTTTAGTGTCCCGAACGAACGAGCCAGGATTTATATGCTCACACAAAAACCCTTTCCATAAACGAATGGCATGTTAATCACCAGTAAAAACAACTGATCTCGATCTGACCTGAGGTTCAGGAGCTAGGATATCTAGCCAAGGTACGGATCTTTATGGGACCCTCGGTGACCCGTTGAATCATTAAAACCTTTGAGGAAGATGAGAATTCACTTTGAAGACAATGAATTAAACGAATATTTGAACTCGAATAACGAGACGCCATTGTCGTTGCATCCAAGAAAAAAATTAAAGAAACGATTGCTGACTTACAGAGATAGTCATTGAATCTTTGTTTATCTCTTCCAAAGTCCACCAGATTCAAGGAAATCCGAAATCTTTAAGGTGTCACCAAGATCTTTTTCAGCTCGATCTGTTGATAATATGAAATCACTCGTTAGAGCAAATCCTCTCCAAAAGCCGCTCCGATGATTTCGAATAGCGGTCGTCTCATGACAAATTGCCACCGATTATGTGCCACGTCATTGTTTTGTAGCCGTTTTTTGTCCTCCCTAAACTCACAGTATTGGAATATTTTCCACCGTTCTGAGGACATTGCGGCAAATCTTTTGAGACTGAAAAATGTTCTCGGAAGGTTTTCGCAACCGAAACAGAACAAGCGATCAAGAAAAGTACAGCAAGGCCGAAGCCCCCAACGTCACAAAAAGTAACGCCACAATAATGAGTGGTGAAAATGGAGAAAAATGACACTTCAATTTTCCTGTGTCTGAGTCGGAGGAAATCTCTTCTGACAACGGACCTCAAGTCGGTGGGAGCTTGAGGGCTTTTCGAATGCCGACCAGAAATGCCATTGTCACTCTGGCCGTGACATTGATGGGAGGCAAAATTATAAACAACCCAACCCTCCACCTACCATCTGATAAATAGCGTGAGAGAAGCGAGGCCTGAGCAGCTTTAATCTCGCCCTACTGTTCCGCGGGTCAGTGGGATTTTTACTTTTACTTTTGGGAATGGATGAATAATGTATGCGGGTCGCGGACGTGACAGGAATGATTTCGAGGGCTTGCAATGTTACTGCAACGCGTGTCGGGCTGCTGGGTTTATGGCACACCCAGACTGCTAAGGATGTACAACTGTCCATTTTCCTTGATTCTTCAATTCATGGCACATTAGAGCGGTAGAGCAGGGTAGCTAATATTTATATTTTGGAGATGATTGTTGTTCTTTGTGGCATGCGTGGGATATAGATTGGAGGACGTAATGAATGGATGTTACTCAATTCTTAGGGCTATAAAATTGATCAAGGTACTCGTATCACAGATCGGTCACTCGTAATGTGGTTCTGATCCAAATATTTGACACACGCTCAAACCTTGCAATAGTTGAACCGTCCAGATGAGATTCGATCTTCCATTAAACCCAAAATAAAGCTACCTGGAAAAATGTCTCAAATTCGTTTTTGTAAAGAAAAATTATTTCCAACCGGACGCTAAACATAGCTTAACGAACCGATTCATCGCACCAGATCAATTACGTGCTGTTGGGACAAGATAAACAACGATAATTTTATCTTTTTACAATTCAAAAGCCATCGAACATTTTTCTACCAACCCAGTGGATGAAACGAATTCTCCTCGATCACCATGTGGAAAGATAATTGCATTTCCGTTTTTATCGCCCACGAAGAATCCGGCTACCAGAAATGCAGCAAACTTCAGCTCAAATGAACACAAATGTGCCCGTTTGTGGTGATTTAACAAATACACACAAACAGGGTTCATTCTTCTTACACTTATCGAACTTTATTCGATTAGCGATTGGTGTTTCCGAATGGCAAGCGCGTCATGTTAACATTTCACTGCACCGTGATAAATCCTATCCGTGCTGTTCCTACGCGCTCAGCAGCGAGACTTTGTGGCTCCGCGGTTCCCGTTTACGGATTAAGGTCAATTTTCCGATTTCCATCGGGGTTCGGGTGGAGTTTCCCTTTTTTTTTTCATGCGATCGTCAGCACATTTAAAGCACATTTCGAGTTGGCTTCATTTTGTGTCTTTCGCTTTTCATCCAATTTCCACACATCGAAAACCATGCCAAAAGTTCCCACACACCCAGCTTGAACCCTGGCCTGGCCCCGAGTAGGTAAAGTGCAAGTGACAAAATCGGTTCGAGTTTTCACACGGCGGTCCAAATTTTTCCCATTCAGTACCATTTCGTATCGAGGGTGAACTTTTATTTATTCGACTGTTTGTCTGTGTATGTATTCATGTGTGTATTTTCTTCTCCGAAAAGTGCGGTGACAAGGGTAAAGCGCAAACCGCAGGATGAAATGTTAAAAATACAATCGTCCATTGATTGCAACTGAACGGTTCGATATGGAGAGAAAGTTGGGGACAAACTGAGAGGACGGCGAGCTGTCTGATGCAGTTTAAATTGTGCTTTAGTGTGTATTTGGTTAACTTAAAGCTACCGTTAGCGCAATTTACGTTTTAATAACAAATTTTTAAAGTATAAATAATCGTTAGCATAAAATATGAAGTGTGGAAAATATTTTCTCTTTACAAATCTGCCCCTGACTCCAATGCTTCCAGAATCTACCTCATCATTGACACTGAATAGAATCATAAACCGAAAAATGGAACCGGTCGACGTGCAATAAGCCACACATCCCTTGGGGATGATTTGCATTTGGATAATACAGCACTCGTTGCCACCAACTCGTGAACAACCGACTTCCTGTCCCAGTTGAAGCCCGAACGTGGATCGGCATGCAGATTAAAATAAATTACTCGATATTTCTCCAGGGAAATCGACATTGTGTAATGCGTACAGGATCAAGTGAAGCGTTTGCCGTATGTTGGTGCCTCCAGCCGAGCTCTTGAACCCCCGACACTGCTGGAATGTGCCAGCGTGGAGTCATCAATCAATTGTGATCACTCGCTTTCATTAACGACCTTTTGCCTATCGTTTTCTTGTTCCATTTCCCTCACACGAACTCACACAGACACCGGAAGATTGCTCTCGGGGTGTAAGAAGATGTAAGATGTGCTCTCTCGCCTTTTGCTACTGGAATGGGTATGGTGCCCTTGGCTATCATCGAACGCTTCCATACACTGCTGAAAAGACACGCCTCGCCGGTTCGCTAAGCACAATTCATAAAAGCAAAATTGGAATTGCAAATATGCTTTTTCCTTCCCCGTGAGACTTGATCGTCTCCAGCCTCCTTCAACCAAGGTTCCTCGGCATACAAAAAGGCTCGTTTAGTTTGCAGCGCGAAATGTATGTGCGCAACAGGAGAAGCTGCTGCATGAGCACGTTCCGGAAGATTTCGATGCGGCGCGATGTGGCATTGGGCGTTAGGCGGAAAGTAAAATAGCTACAAAATAAATGCCAGCGGCAGACCTGAAGTAAGCTTGTGCTTCCCATCGGGCACAAACAGGCAACATCGATGTTTTGAAGCGTCTGTCGTTGTTTGCCTAGCCGATTGTTCGACAAAATGATAGTTTCCGCTCGGATAGTTGTCTTTTTATGGAATTCTTGATGTACACAGCTGCGCCGAAGTGTGGGGCATAATGTACGGTTTATGGTAAACATTGCGTGCTCCGATTTTTCCACGGGATGATCATCCAGAATGGGAATCGAAACATCTCGTTCGGTGGATAAACTTTACAACACTATCTGTTTGATTGATTACAAACGTTGTCTCAGTTAAACATCTTCTCAACTTTAATGAGAATGCCATGATCATTACCGATATGAGCGAAAATCCAAAACAAAAACATCAAAATTACCTTTTAAGCGATATTGTTATCTAATCTCTTCCAATCCTTGCCCCCAAGGTTTAAGGGGGAGTAATAACCTTCTTCAAGATTAAAATTCGCACGCTTTACATACCAAAGTCCTCACTAATCTTGAGACGTTCCCAGCTGTTACGCTCACTTCTAACCAAGTGCTTGTGAACGCCGAACAAACATTCGCGCGGGAAGACCTATGACAACAATCTAATCGACACTGAGACGCATACTTACTTTTACGCTAGCAATTATTTCGCCAATAACCATCTCACTTATCGTTATCATGTTGACCATTCCCACTCACTCTTACGCCTCCGTATGTCTACTCCCTCCAAACACTAACATTCTAGGTAATAAACTTCTCATTATCTGGACATATAATGCCTAATGATACGGTACACTCCAACACAGCTAGGTTGTGTTTTTGTTTGGCTAAACGTCATTTCGCACTCGAAATGCCGTTCGAGTAGAGTGCGCTTCATTTCATCCTAGCTCGACGCCATGACAACTTCAACGTGGACCGTGCGGTTTTTGAGATACAGAAATGAGTATTTAGCATCACTATCCGGTAAGTTGGCAGTACAGCTACCATTTTCCATTCTTTCAATCGAGTTTTTGTGCGAGTTCCTTTCTAATTAGTGTTTACCTTTTCGGTTGCTCTTCTTCTGCAGCAACTCTGTGTATCTTCATGGTCGTGTGCACCAACGCATGGTCCTCACCGGCCCTACCGAAGCTTTTGACGGAACCAAACCCTCCGGTATCGATTACGGCTAATGCCGGTTCCTGGATCGTGTCAATACAAGCCATCGGAGGTATCTTCGGTATGGTTCTGGCAGGACTCACCATCGACCGGCTGGGTCGCAAGTGGCCATTTATCGCAAGCGCTCTTCCGGTGATTGCCGGATGGATTATGATCGCATTAGCGCGAACGTCAGTATTCCTCTACATCGCCCGCTTCCTGTTTGGTGTTTCGTACGGTGTTGCGTACGGCATTGTTCCTATCTACATTGGCGAGATCAGCTCGGACGGGGTGCGCGGTTCAGCAGCTTCACTCATCACGGTAATGGCCAAGCTGGGCATTCTCTTCGAATACTCCGTCGGGCCGTACGTTAGCTTCGAGGCACTTGCTTGGCTTTCGATGCTCGGCCCGGTTCTATTTCTCTGCACCTTTGCATGGATCCCGGAATCACCACATTATCTTCTCGGTAAGGGATGCACCGACCAAGCGCGCGAAAGTCTGCAATGGTTTCGAAGAAGCACAGCCGTCGAGGAGGAACTAAACTGTACACGAAAATCCATCGAACGAACGGTAAGCGAGCGTGGTTCGGCGAAGGAACTCTTTCAGCCGGCTTATCGCAACAACCTCATCATAGTGCTGATACTTGCCGTCGGTGTACAGATGTCCGGAATGCAGGCCATTCTCAGCTACGCACAGACCATTTTCTCCCAAATTTCTAGCGATCTCACCGATGCCGAAATGTCCATCGTGCTCGGTGCAGTCCAAATGGTTACCGTGGTGCTTCCGGTGTTTCTGGTCGATCGAGTTGGCCGCCGTCCATTATTACTTTGGTCCGGGGCTGGTAGTTTCCTGGGACTGCTGCTAGGAGCTGTCTATTTTACGCTGGACGCGGTGGCTGTAGATGTGGCCCGCTTCGGGTGGGTTTCGTTCGTTGGACTTTTGCTATTCGTCGTATCGTACGCATTCGGGCTGGCCACTATTCCATTTGCGATTCTGAGTGAAATATTTCCCAAAAACATCCGTGCGTACGCCAACGCCCTGTTTGGCATTCTGAGTGGGACCGTCATCTTTGCCGTGGTGAAGTTGTTTCAAGTCGCGCTTGACAATGTTGGGGCGTATCTGCCGTTCTGGGTGTTTACCGTCAGCACTGGGCTTACGTTTTTGTTCGTGTTTCTGTACATTCCCGAAACCAAGGGACGAAGTTTGGATGAGGTGCAGGAGATTATTACCGGTTGGCGAAAGAAGCAACATTCCAAAGAGGTTTTGGGAGTGGATCACGTTAGGTAGTTTAAGGTATAAACATAAGCTAAACAGTCTAAAAACAGACGAGACAAACAACAGACAAAAAGGATAGAGTCGACCTATTTACCTATGGATATTACTTAAAAATAAAACATATTATTAAACATTAAAAAGCGGAATTAAATGAACAGAGTTTGAAAACAGGATACATTCTTGAAGTATGTCATTCGGTATGCTATACCGATATACAGCAAGCCAAAAAGTCAATGCTGCAATGAGTAGTCAATATGGCAATCGGACGTGTAACACCGATTTACTCTTCGCTTGGAGCAAATTTTGCATTGATTGAATTATGCTCAATTAGCTTCCGCATCAGTAACTGACTTGGCGTGACTTCTAATGAATGCTCAAGATAACGGAAAAGCCTCGTAGCAAGTACTCTCCTGTAAAAACACAGATCGTATACTCGTAAATGATTTGCTGTAATAAGCATGCAAAAGTTCACGGTTTTAAATTTATTATCAATCTACCATCAACGGCGAGTTATGAATATATCGCGTCCATCATCAACAACGAAACTTTGGTTATTAATTTTCATCATCGCACAGCATCAACCTTACCGGAGAAGTCACGATTCCGTGACCGGAGAAGTCACGATAACCCGCAGCAAAAGTTTGGGAAGTCAAAGTTTCCTACCTGGCCCATCATAAATTCAATCTGTACTTCATCACAAATGTGCAGTTGTAACAAAAAGTTGGAATGCTTTCTGCTCATCGTTCAGGTCATAGGGAGATATGTCTGGTACGAACGCTGACACAGTGTTCAGAAGAGGGAAAAAAGGAAGAAGAACATTCTCATTGTGGACTTTAGAATTTTAAATGTGCTTGTCACGTGTTGCTACTTGACGTAAAATATTAACTTTTTTCTGGTTTAATGTCACTCTCACATAAATTCATTTCTCTTCATTCTATTACAAAGCAGAGAACAATGGTAGGAAATCGATACTTTTCAAACAAACTTGTCTTAAAGCGTCAGATGCTCCAACAATGGAAAGGTAACGTGATACCCATTTTCTTATGCAACCGTCACGCATTTTCAAGTATACCATGTGCCAAAAAAATGTACCAAAGACGGAAACGCATTCCGGCACGTCTTCCGGATTTATTTTACCACCACACTCCGAAAAACCAGCCTACGAGAGCTGCCACTTCCGGTACTTCGACTCCAGTAATGGATCATTGCCGTTTGTCGTGCCTTGAACGTGACTTTCAACGAATAAAGTCTTCGTCTTTGTGCCAAGCCCTCCGTCGTATCATTACACTCAACGAAAGCAACCGTTTCGAGGCAATTATTTGTGCTTCACAGCCAGATTCGTTCATTTCCGAGCCAGAACCCTTTTTGAAAGGGAAGCGAAGGTAGCACAAACAACCGATTGAATTCGTGCTTCTGCTATTGCTACAAAAGGCTTCAATTCGCAAACTACTTCCGGGTGATGTTCTTCGAGAAGCACACCCAGTAGCAAAGGATGTAAAAGCTCAACCCACATTCCCGTTCTTGGGAAAGGTTTAGGGAAAAACCAAAGGAAAACGTGGTCTCAACTCTCGGCAAAGTAACAAGTGAATTAACTTAACTGAACCGAACGGGACGAACGATTCATTCGCCTCATTACATTTCGACACAACGGTAGAGTTTATATTGTCCTTGGTCACAGTGAAGTGGAGTTGAAATTTGTGTGGGTTCGTAAATCGCAAGACGGGAAACGAATTTCTTACGACAAATCATTACGACTTTTTACATTCACATACAAAGAAGCTTTTAGTGCAAATATTTGAAACATTGGTACAATGTTTGAGATGAAAACTGTTAATACATCGACATCTCAATGAAACAAATTTCACCTGAATCACGGAAACACATATACATCATGCATTTTTTATAGCTAGCATGTACAAGAAAAGAACATTCATCTCTGCTCCGTGAGGGGTCGTTTACCGCATTTCCAACACACACGCACACACACACAAAGACATGTTGGAAGCGTAAACAACGCCGTCGTCGGGTACATGTCGACGATTCGTAGAAATTAATTTCCGCTCTCCAAACGAAGCGGTTTGACGTTGGCAACCACAAAAGCACATTCACTTCTCCCGAAAACTCAAACATTCCACTGAGGTTCGGGTTTGACTGAAAAAACAAAATCTCCAGATATGTGGAAGTGATTTGCTATTCAGATGTGTGTCTCCTTGTGCCCTGCATCAGGCATTTGATGCCGACGATTACTTGTGAATCGTTCACTTATCGATACATTTCACCTGTACGACCGGAAACGAATGTCACAACAAGCCACAATTCCATTCGGCGCTTCAGTGAAATGGTAAGTATCGATCCGAGACCGCGCGCTGTTTACATTTGGAAAAGAAATTGTTAATGTGCTCCGGAAAGAAGTTGCGCTGGGGGGAAAGGGAACAGTGGGACGGGAACTAACTCAATTTAGATAACACTTTGAGCGAGAAGCGCAACTTGTCTCTTATCTATTTCAATACCGAAAAGCTATTTTTATTGCAATTAGTTTGAAGTCCTGATCCGACGTGCGTGCGATAACTTATGCAAGAAAAATTGCTTAACTAGGTTAAGTCGCTACTCAGCAAAAAGAGTAAATACAGCATGATTCACAGAGCTTTTCATTAGATAATGAACGTTAACGATACTCCAGTACACACGCAGGCCCTGCTTAACTTGAAGCACACTCACTGACATATTGATCCGGAACTGGACGGTAGCTAATGCGGACTTTGCTTCCGTTGCTGACGTACAGGTATTACACCCATTATAAGATGCTTGTCCAGCACCACTCAAATCGACTTGTATTTCCATTTACCTTTGTGGACTACGCCATTTGCTGCTATTATGCCGACATGCTAAGCACCCACTCAAGGCACAACCGTGATGTTCCGTGGTGCTCCATTCGATAACACGATAGTCAACGTTTTGCTCTTAAAAACTCCTAACCTGTGCGCTGTGAGGACCGTTTTGGTTTCCCGTTTCTCGCACGTGACGCAAAGATATTGATTTATTATCAAGTGAAGTGGTAATAAACTGTTCAAAGGACTTGATTTCTTGAATATAATAACTCGTTTGTTTGAATGGGAGGATTTTTACTCAAACCAATTCAATTTTAATCTAGCTTAGCTTTTGGACTCTTTAAGGTAGAAGAAAAACTGGAAAATTCGGGTCAAGTAAATCGTAATTTAAAAAAGTGTTTCAACCCTCATTAGCACTTCATTGGAATCCATTTTTGTTGTTGCGGAAAGAGGAAACTCTTTATGTTGTGTGAAATACGTCTATCCTTCTGTACGGCAGCTACTCTTTCGTCATACGGTTTAAAAACGAGGCCATTCCTACTCTCCAAGCACCATAAATGGACCGATTACGCCACAGTTTGGTACCCATTAAAAGCTCTGAAAAAACACGATCATAACAACATGGTCGTAATTAAGCGCTGTTCAGATTTGTGCCCTGTTGTCTCTGCAATAATAAATTATAAACCTTTTTCGAACCCACCTCCCATTTTCCACTCTTCCCCGACCCGTTTCCCCTTCGAATTCAAGAAGTGTAAGAGGTGGTATGCCATCATCTATTACGAGACGGTGCCAACCACCCACTTTACGGGGTGGCCCACAATTAAAATGTCCCTCCCGGGGATGGGGAAGCTTATCCGAAAGAATAACGAATTTAACCGTGGTGACCATTTTTTCCGCTTCGGGGTTTTCCTTCTTTGGCTTTCATTTATTGTGTTGCTGCTTGCTCTTACATTTTCTAATGCCTTGTCAGCTGACCAGTTGTGGGTAAAATATAATTAGTTTTCTATGGCCTAAATCCAACATCCAGCATGTCCGCGACTCAGCCATTGAAGGTAAGAGAAAAAAACCAATGTTCCACCAGAATTTTCTGAAAGAGAATTTCCAATTGGTTGACAATAAATCTTCCAGGATTATGATTTAGCGGAGCATCCTCGAATTCTTCCAGATTGTTGAGAGTTGTTACAGTTATAAAATTTCTTTATCGTATCCTGAAACACTGATCTTTAAAACAATCAATCTTGCAAAATATTTCAAAACACTTGCCCTTGATAAACACTTGCACTTGATAAATATAATTAACATACTTATTTAACTTTTTTCCTCTTTCACATCACATTGTCATTCATAATCAACACTTTTTTAACTTTTCTCTTCTGTTTAACATTTTACTTCAATTGAAACCATGCATCTAACAAGGTTGATCCCCGTTTTCCACGCTCGTTTTTTTCAGAACAAATTTTGCATAGTAACAAGCTTCCATGCACCTGTAAAGTTAGCAGAAAATATCGACGAAACTTTTGCGAGCTTGCTGCTCATCCTCCGTTCCGTCTGGATAGCAATTATTTTCAGCAAAACTTCAATTGGCAGCATAAGTTCCCATCCCTTACCGGAGCCGTGTTTGCGCGCTTGAGGAACGCTTTTCCATTTAAAAACTTTCGCCATACAATGCACACATTTGATTTCATGCGCCGCTCACAAAACTCAACAATGTGGATGTGCAGAACGTAACCGCAGAAAAGTTATCACATTTAGTCCTGGTTAATCAACCTGCAGCTGCGTTGAGTTGAAATTTCCCACCCGATGTAACTACTCTGGTTGGTTGTGTTTTGTCCCATTTTGAACCAAAACATCATATGTTGCAACAAAAAAACCTACACACGCATAGTGTGGCTGCCGTACTCATGGGATATATTTCGACATTAATGCACCGAGAGGGAAGCTGGTATCTGTACGCATCGAGCCAGCTGACACCACGATACGCATTGCTTTTCCTTCGATGTGGCTCACCGGAAAAAAATCTCACCCTCCGCTCGACGACCCTTCCTAAGCACAAAACGAATAAAGGCATTATATGGGTTTCGCGCAAAACTCGAATAATAAAATTTTACGATTATTGCCGGCTGCCGTTTCTACACGCCCGCTCCAATTCGTCGTCGGAGTGCGTCGAGATTGCGTGTTATCGTTTGTGGATCGTTTCGTCTGCTGAACCGTACGCAGTATCATGCTATATCAGCTAGTTTTTCTCTCGCAACACCAGTCCACAACGGTAGCATATGTTACGCTGGACGTTCGGGCACAGTGTGTCCATTTACCGAGGTTCAAGCTTCACCGTTCTATGTGTTTGTAAGTAAAAATTCAGCACAAAACGAAAGAATCCATACGAACAGCAAAAACGGAACAGAGCATAATCGCACCACAGCGGCTTCGTTACACATATTACCACGGGGGAAAATGGCGACCACCTAATGCAACCGATGTGAACCGTGCGAGACCACTTCATGCTCGAAAGCGTAAGATTGTAAATGACGGGGAAATGAACCGAATGCCAACGCATTGGCGTTTGGTAATGAAACGTCTATTAGCCCCGTTGCAGCACAGTCTCACATTGGGCTGATTTTGTGGGTTTCCACCTTTGCGAGGTTCGCCTGTTCATTGCCAAGCAAGCACCGATGTTTGACTTGGAGGGTCAACAGATGGTAAAGGATTCGATTCGGGCCGGTGCCATAGGTTGAAGAGTAGCGTAAAAGTTTTGCTCGGCCGTTCATACGGCTGTTGAAATGAAATCCAAATATTGATCAAACCACCACACGTTGTACTGTAATGGTTAATATAAAGTACATTTGCTTTCGTACTCGTGCACCAAGAATTGCCAATTTATTTCTTGTTTAACAATAATTTTGTATAACATTTTGCGTTCCTGTAGCAAAAAAACTTCCATAGAACCGCGAAAAACGAATACAAACGCGTTCCAAGCATTTTGAATACTAGCACAAAAAATATATACAATGTCCTTGCTAGTGTTTGATCTGCTAACCAACGTGATAGGCCCATTATGCATTCCAATTTCACAACCTGTCAAAAGTCACAGGGCGTTTATCACGGCTAGATGGAGAAACGGGAGGTTTAGACCCGCTTGACGGAGACACCTAGTGTATGATGCTTGATGGAGCCTAATGTTTGCACTTCGATGGAGACGCCTGGTGTTTGATGAAGTCGCATAGCATTTGAAATCTGATGGAGACGCCTGGTGTTTCAAAGTCATTGTACTCGACCGAGTATGGTCCATGAAAAATAGTGCCAATACACACAATGGCTGAGCAACAACATCCAAAACCAAGCACAACAACAAGCATTCAAAGCGACTTTGTGTCTCGAAAAAAAGCAAGAAACCAGATACACTTGAACCAGTTGAACCAGGAGGTGAAAATTTGGGAATGATAGAATACTGGTTTAGTATGGTGATTGAGCCGACAGTCATTTGTTGAGCCAAATGCAATATGAAACCAAAATAAGCGCCAAAACAGAAAGCTGGCTTCCGCTCTCCATCCAACTCTCCCGCATCGCATCGCCCTCGAGCAGCAGGATCAGCTGTGACGTGAAGTGGAAAGAAATAGAATTGTCACGTTTTCGTTCTTGACATCCTTAACCATGCTTCCTGTCAGTTCCATTTTGCGAAAGCAGAAGGCTTGTGACGACTGCCTTCTCGTGCTGCACATGATTCCTTCATGGACGAGCGAATGGTAGCAGCCGGGCGGTAATCTTATTTTCACAGTAATACTGGTTTGAAATTGAATTTCTTTGCACCGTGTTTGGGCTGGTATTCGCAAATCATGCGCTAGCTGGAAGGTTTGGGCCGGATTTGTCAATTTTTATTTCGCAGAAGGCTTATTGAAGCCAGCTTGCAAATCGAAATTGTGTTTGCGTCACGGTTGTTGGACATTTTCGGCGGCACGTTATTTACAAGGCTCGAAACAATGATACTATGTGCCGTTGTTTGGTTTATAACATTAGACAAAGATACTCACAATACGTTGCAGCCTGAAACTCCTCAAAACTTTTATCGGCATCTAAACTAGACGACAAGCAGACCTGAACAGCCAATGGAAAAATAACAAGTTTTCCACTTCGTTTCAAGGAAAAGATTGAAACTTCGCTTTAAAAATATTATACAAATAAATAACCTTCTCATCAACCCTTTCTTTATTATAGAAAGCCCGTTTCTATAACTTGGCTTAACACAACCGAGTGATTAAAATCGTGTTTCGCCATCCTACCGTTAACGAATGGTAAACACCCAATCCGCAAAACATACATTCGTTAGCCACGAAACACTGCGTCCAATGTGTTGGGATGTCCGTTTTCCGTTCCCTAGTTCCTATCCCTCTTTGAGCAGCTCATTCTACACTCGGCATCAACGTTGAGTACACAAGCTCACAAGCCACAGCACGGCACACGGAACGAGCTTCAAATTGATTGTTTCGTGCATTCTGTTGTGCTCATTGTGGATTGTTTTTCTCGCTTCAAATGATGTTAAACCTTAACGCTTGCTTTGCATCGTACGTTCACAATTTCAGTTGCAAAAATACCGAAAAAAGTATTCACACACTCAAACGTACTTCGATATTATGACCGCTTTCCCACATTCTTTTTATAAATCATGAATAAAATACACATTCTCCCTTCGTACGTTATTATGCAAATTTACGCTTCGGAACAAACACGATGTTTAAACCTTTCTCGCATTTTCTGCGTTCCTGCTTTGTGCCTGACGTTCATGTGTTGCCATCTCAAAAGCCCGGTGTTCTATTGTTTCTTTGCCCTCACTCCACCCGCGGGGCTTGGAACGGCTTTTGTCTTTCGACAAATATTTCCATTTCCGATTGTGATTTCGTGACGCTGGCCACGTCTGCGTGCGGGAAAACGTGCCGGTACGGCGTGTGAAAAGGCTACGTGTTGGTCACCGAAGCTCACACCACCACGCGAGCTTCTTGAGTTACGAAAATCTTCACACTAAAATCTGTCCCGATGACACCGGCACGACACGTCTTCCCTCGGGGAGAAAAATCAGTTCACTAGGACGCAACACGTTCCGACACACACATACACGCGCTTTCAAAACAATAAACAAACATGCTTCCTGTGAATGCCAACACAACAACAAGAGACGATCTCAACCGAATAAAAAATGGCCGAAAAACAACGAATGGAACATTCTTGCCGGAAACCAGGAAGACACCATTATTTCTTGGATCAACGCTTGGACGTTACTGGCAGAATGTTCAGCTCTCATTGAAACAGAAGAATACGATAGCAAAAAATGCCACCACAATACGTTAAGCTTAGTGAACTAGTCAAGCAACACTCTTGACGGGACTTTGTTTTCTCGATTAATATCTTTCGAGAATTGTTCTCGTTCTCAAAAAAGTATATTCTCTAGTGTGATGTTTTCATCTACCAGAGCAGGATACATTCTTTGGATGCAGCTGCAATGATTACTATTCTGGGGAACTTCTCGAGGATCGCACGCAAAGTGATGTATTAAAAGTGGAACAACACTTAAAAGAGCCGACATTTTATTTGCACACAGCAATAGAATTTTGATTGAAAACTCCTCCAAGGAAACGTCTCACACGGCGCTTAACTGCCGGGTGTGAATCCTGTTCAATTATGACCGATGGTTTGTGCACTGTCCTGAGCAGACATTTCTTTGATCAGCCGTACGTAGCAACCACTTCAAATATCTTATTCACAGATACATTCCTCTTTGGCCTTCATTTCAGCCATTCTCACCCTTCTCACTTCCATCCGAACGCGCTCGAATGTGTTTTTTACTTCCCGGAAACGGTTTATGCTGACTGCCAGTACCAAAATTTGATTCCTGCTGTGCTATTGCGAGCCTGAGTGGTATTTGATTTTACTCGGTATCTTCTCCTGAACAACACTCAGACACACCGAACTCCGATTATTCAGTCTGTTGATCCTCAATGGCGAATTCTTGCGAAAAGCTCAACGTTTCGTTCATCTTTAAAGCTACTCGGTGACAAGGTAGTTCTTGGGTTGGGTTTATTTTCCTCCTGCAGTGAAAAATAGTACATTCATCGCTTGAATGTGTTTTTTTCTTGCTCCAGAATCAACCACAACTGTCACATCCATTCAACAGTCCTGTTGAGACTGTGAAACCATTCCGACAGCGGTTTTCTCCCGTGTCGTGCTATTCGCCATGATTGCTAAAGTGCACCCTTGGGACGGTAGAATTCTCCAAGGAGCTTGTCATCTTATCACCTGTCTGTTTTGGATGCGCTATTCAAAATCAATGTACCGGAGAAATGGTAGATTTTGCAGTCAAACGTTTTCACACCTCTCTAAATATGGCGGAAATGCAGAGTAAACAATAAACGTTTTAAAAACACATGGACAACTGTTCAATATCGTAAGCATCTAAAGACTGTCCCTCTGATACGATTTTGATGAGCGGATTGTCATAAAAACGTTTGACACAGCATAACCGGGTAAAAGCAAAACCTTCCTGCTTATCTCGAGATTGGAATGCACTAGTCTCCAAGGGCTCTCGTTGGCGTCTTGAAAGCGTTGGCTGAACAAAGGTACAAACAATGATGGCCATCTTAAAAAAGAAAGACGAGGGAAACTCTGTATGGAACCCGATTTTAGTTAGGTTCTTATGTTGGAATTTTACGACAAGGATGCTTATCGATAAACAAGCCAATTCGGTACAGGTTACTAATAGAAATGACCTTCATTAAGGAAAGTCAATAAGAATTTATGGCGACTCACCCTGTTAGGGTTCGGATAGAAATAAGCTCGTTTTGAGTTCGAATTTCGAAAAGACTTGTTCTTCTCACAAGTTTTGTCTCAACTTACAGCCTTTCTAGCAATAAAAACTAACATCATCCATAGCCTCGTATAGATGTATATGTGTCCATTATTAAATAAAATAAAACAAATGAATCCCATCATCCAGGGCATCGTCCACTTAACCTGACGATCAACAGAGTTCATTCACATTCACACGGTTCATTGCATTACTTTTGCCAACAAAAAATTTTTTGACATTCGACCCACCATCCACTGGGAGTACACCGTTAAGATGCAAGCTCACCGACACACACGTAGCTGGTGATGAAGAAAATGAGAAAACAACAACATCGAACCTCTCAGCGTTGTCCAGTGACCTACTCCCCTACAACCGACACACGATGAAGAAAGCGACTCTGAATGGAAAGCTTTTTACCCCCAAGTCGAAAAGCGTGTAGTATCGCCTGCAAAAGTGTGAGAGCCTATCACTACCACAACTTTACTGTACTCGCTCTATTCACTCACGTGTATTGCAAGCAACAGCCGGTATAAAATCATGTTTCCCCATTTTTCTCCTCTTCAAGCTATGAAAGGGGAAATACCGACTGTCAATTGTTTCGGATTCCGATCCGAACGCCATGCTGTCAGTAGCGCGTTCGGGAAGCACGAAGCAGACTTTTGCAAAACTCTCTCCTCTTTTCGAGTGGTTTACTTTTGCTTCGCGTTCAACCTGATATACTCCAGTTTGGCTCCGGACATCAACGTGAATAGTGGAGCGTGTGACGAACATTTTATGGTGTTGCTATTCTGATTCTTACGTCAATTTCTATATCGTGAAGTTTTACTGTCGGTTGTTGCGTTGTTTAGGGTTTGTGTCCGACAGTGTAGTGATAACGAAACCACATTCAATTATCGGTAAAAAAAACCGACATCGAGTCGCAGTTAATTGGACTGTGGAAAGTTTTGCGCGAATTTCGATCGATCATAGAACGAAGAACTAAGTGCCATTTTAAATTTGCAGTTTATTGGTAAGTCTCGTTGCTTCTTCCACTCTTTTGATTCAACCAACAGCAATGAGGGCTATTTCATTTGTATCTACAAAGGATAGGACGGCAAACGTCACACTGATTCTCCGAAGCACAGATAAATATGATTAACAGCAGTAGTAATTACACAGCATCACGTTGACGATATTTAAATCCATCATTACGATGGTTATTATGCTGATAATCTGCAACGGTCTCATCATTACAGCATAGTTTACGAATTAATTTACGACTCTGCTGTCTGCAGGGTCTGTTCGATCCAAGATATTTCTTCCTGTGAGATGTTAGTGAACCAAAGAAAACCTCAGAAAGTCCGTGAGAAGAAAGGATGCACTGTTGTCGAGAAACGTCCGCTAATCTGACTTTAAATCCTGGCTAAGGAAGTGTTGCTTTGAGGGTGAAAGATACACATTTTAAAGTCTGTTGCCATAGCAACGAAAACAAGTTTTGGAAGAATAATACTGCTGCTACTAGTTGATGTAACGTTTTCGCGTCATCCTCAAAGCATGCGCCCTTCTACGATTCGTTCAATAAACCCTCGCTCCAAACAATGCAACCATACTCTCCCCAAAGTACACTTAAATTGTGATGAATGAAGCGTTGGGAGCTGGAATGGATGGGGGTGAAGGAGAAGCATCGTAAAGCGAGACTTGAGCGAATCTTTCGGGTTTCTTTCCATTCCCTCGACGATCGTGATCCCGGGAGTAATAAAAGCAAAGTGAGCACACCAAACATACCAATCTCCCAGCGAATAAACGATGAGAGGTGGATTGTGTGATGATGGCGGAATAATACTTTGCCCAACCTTTGCACGTACGGTGGAAATTTAATATCTGCCAGTCTGCCTGCCCGTTGGCCTTATATTTTCTGTCTGGAAGCTGATTTCTTCCAAAGTTCACTACAAATAAAGTTACACCGACTGAACGGTGGGAAGTTGCGCTGCGTCGAGAAGCTTAATGGCTGACAGCACTTTAAAAACGGACTGTCGGGAACTGAACGAGGACACGCACGCACACATGACAACAAAAGACCAGCTGACATCACCCCCCAACAACTTCCTTTTTTTGTGATGCCCCACAAAAATGGCACACAATACCACTCCGAACGACAAATTCTCCGCCTGCCTCGTGGTAAGATGATCCTGGGAGTTAAGAGAGTTTATTTTCCATTTTCCCTTCTTACAGGAGCGTCGGATGATGTTATTCTACAAACGAAATCATCCTAAACTGGAAGCTAACTGTTTGTCTCTTTCAGGGCACAAAATGCTTTCAACTTTTGACCCTGCGTAAGCTGGGCTTGTTTTATTCCCCCTTGTTGGAAAGCGGGGGAGCTCTGTTTTTCTTAACTGCTCTACTTTTAAGTTCAACATTCTATTGCTGATGAAAACAAACAGCAGCTCGTGGTGTCTATTCGCAGCCTCGATGGAGTGTTGGATTGTGGAAGGTGAAGGCCGTCATTCAAGCATATAATCTAGCAACTTTTATACAACGTTTCAAACTCTAAGTAAGTTACTTTCCACTTCATTGGATGGGATTTCCAAAAGGTGTAGCAACACAAAGCTTAAACTTTTGCTCTTTTAAGTGCCTGTCAAGCGTATTTCATCTCGTTCCAACATTACTCAACGCACAATAGCTTCTTCTGAACAATCATTCGTGATTAGCGTATCCTCAGCCAATCATCCATCACAACTATCCTAATGATTGCATACAACATACATTCACTACCCAATTATTTCCCTCCATTATCTCTTCCTGGAAGCAGAAAAAAGAAAATCAACAAAATACTTCGAACCATCCTTTCCGCTTCTGAACTGCCTTTTCAAGACAAGAGGCGCTAGAAAAATCACCTTATTAGGCTACCTACACCCCGAACGACGCACTCTCTAATGAGACCTTTTGGACTAACACGTGCACTGTTACATAGTGCCCACGCCTTAGGTCCTTCACAAGGTGATGAAGCTGCTCAAACGCGCTCTTACCACCACGGTGAGTTCTATAGAAAAGAAATGTGAAACAATATCTCACAGCGGTCGTAAGCATCGAGTCATTTATCAACCTCAAACCATTTTGCCGACCGGTGAACGATGAATTGGTAAAATGTGTTCGTGCCGAATGTGTTGAACGTTCAACGACAAGGTTAAAGTCACCGAATAGCGACGCTTTTTTGCCGTCCAGCTGAGCGACAAACGCAGGCAGCATCATCAATTATCTTAAATAGAAAACGATGGACCGTTCTGTGAATACTAAATGCTAAATACCTTGTCTGTTTAATATTAAACAAGCAGAATTGTTCAAGTTTTTTATGCTCATTATTGAATGAGCATCGGAAACTTCATTAACATAAAACCATCCTTGTATTTTTCTTTACAAATAACGGGGAAACTCCAACCTACTTCTTAACTACACAAATCAAAAATACTTCAAGGATGTGTACGTGGGACGCTTCATGCAATCAAGAACTATTCGGAGTAAGAAGATCTTCTATTAAGTTAAGAACTCGGAACAGGAGCTCAAGGTTTACTGAGCAAACTTTAAATCATCATGAAAGCATCAAAACATCTTTAAAGAGAGCAAATATATCTTTGAGCCTTGGGCATTTCTTGAAGAATGCCCGGTTTCAACACAATCATTGCCATGATATGCTTCCCAAGAGGATAACTGTCGCATCCTATCAGTCGACGGCAGGCCTTGGACTTCAATGTTCAACCAACATGCAAGAAAACAACAATGCAAAATAAAAAGACCTCCCAACAACATTCACATCGGCACGTTTCGCAAAAAGTGAGCTCTTCAAAGTTTTTCTTTCGCACCCTTCTGACACCCTTCCGGTGGGCGGAAACAGGGAGGCCTCAACGGGCATTTAGTTTACACGATATGCTATTTCTCACCTTTTTCTGACATCGACATGCGTGTGCGTGTTCAATTCGATACAAAATGTACGATACAAAAGACGAAAGCAAACTTTCCACCCAGTACAAGAATATGACGTAGGCAATAACTTTTGCGAAAGGAAAAACACGCTTTCGTTGAACCTTTCTGTTTTCCTCCTTGGGAGGTGTTATCGATTTCACATTGCAAGTTTGACGCTAGTTATTTATGTCAACCATAAGTGAAATTTATAACCAAGCTTATAACACTCTCCTTCTCATCGGGACGTCTTCACATTTCTATTCTATTGGAAAGGAGTTCTGGCTACAATGCTGCTTCCCTAATAGTACTCTTCAAGATCCATGAATAATATGGGACTATTACGAGCACATTACGTTCCAAGGCCGTCATCCCTAAAAGGACCTAAGAAACGCCTTGATCTTGAACATCACTCGGCCGACCCAATACATATGCCCCGATTGTTTAAGGACGATAGCAACAAAAAGCTGCTTCTACGCTTGCCCATCGTGTGCAGGGAACGAAGTGTTTATTGGACCTAAACCTTGTGCCTAAACAAAAGCTCGCAAATAAGGCATTTCGGGTTGCTTCAATCCAGTGGAGACCGCATACCTAGAACCGTATTCCTTTGTTCTTACAGACAGCCATTTTCATGATGCTCAAGAAGTAAGAAAAACGCAAAGCCGAGTGAAAATAACCGGGCTGGGATGTAGCAGCTACGTAATAAAACCAACAAATGTGCAGCCATGACACAACCCACGAGAAGGGTTTATAATGTGGAAGAACTCCACTTTGTTATCTTCCTTTCATTGCACAGAATGCATTACCGTACCCATTGTGCTTACATGAAAATGATCTTTCTGACATTGAAAGGTGACTCCTTTTTTAATACAGCATACGAGCAGTGCTTTTATCTTGCCTTGTGCGTAACCCATACTTATCTGCAAAACAATGCCTTAAAAAAGCACATTGTGGCGACCAACAAGACGTTTAACATCGATTAAACGCCCTGTCCCCCTTGCCCATTATGACATGTCCCCTACTTCATGACGGACTCCGGAAATACGCACATTTTGTAGGGAATGTTTGCGATAACAGGATGGCGCGATTCTTAACCATCTTCCCGTAAATCATGACGGTTTGATTTATGAGATTTAAAACAATGCTCGTTAGTTA